>NW_021195111.1:0-1664 GCF_002162155.2 Triticum dicoccoides
CGTGACTTGACCACAATATCATCCATGTATGCCTCCACATTCCGACTGATTTGAGTGAGCAAACACTTCTGAATCATCCTCATGAATGTGGCTCCGGCATTCTTGAGGCCGAACAGCATGGTGACATAACAGAAGCACCCGAATGGAGTGATGAAAGCTGTTTTGATCTCGTCGGGCCCGTACAGACGGATCTGATGGTACCCGGAATAGGCGTCTAGGAAAGACAAACGCTCACATCCCGCAGTCGAGTCGACTATCTGGTCGATGCGGGGGAGAGGAAAATGATCTTTCGGGCAGGCCCGATTGATATGCTTGAAATCAATGCACATGCGAAGTGACTTGTCCTTCTTGGGGACCATGACAACATTGGCGAGCCACTCGGAGTGGTAAATTTCTCGGATGAACTCCGCTGCTAAGAGCCAAGCCACCTCCTCGCCAATGGCCTTCCTCTTCTGGACGGCAGACCGTCAAAGATGTTCTTTCACAGGTTTAAATTTTGGGTCGACTCGTAGACGGTGCTCAGCCAGCCCCCTGGGAACTCCAGGCATGTCAGCAGGCTTCCATGCGAAGATGTCCCAGTTCTCACGGAGGAACTGGATGAGCGCTTCTTCCTATTTGGAGTCGATCGTCGTTGAGATGTGAGTCGGAGCAACGTTTGGATCGGTCGGGTGAATGTGAACTGCCTTCGTTTCACCGGACAACTGAAAAGCTGATTCTAAAGTAGGCTTCTTAGCTCGTAGCAACTCACTCGGATCTGTAGTCTTCTGATACTCTTGTAGATCGACCACCGCCATCTGAGCGTCAGCAATCTTTGAGCCTTTCTGAAAACACTCTTCTGCTTTCTTCCGATTGCCTGTAACAGTGATCACACCTTTGGGACTAGGCATCTTCAATTTGAGATACACATAACATGGTCGAGCCATGAAGCGTGCATAAGCTAGCCTGCCCAAAATAGCGTGATAAGCACTTTGGAAATCCACAACTTCGAATGTCAACTTTTCCTTGCGGTAATTCTTGGAATCATCGAAAACCACATCAAGAGCAATTTGGCCGAGTGACTCGGCTTTCTTCCCAGGAATGACTCCATGGAAACTCATGTTACTGGTGTTGAGCCTGGACATCGGAATGCCCATCCCTTTCAATGTTTCTGCATACAGTATGTTCAAACCGCTGCCTCCATCCATCAGGACTTTGGTCAGTCGAGTGTCACACCCTAGCTAGTCATGCATTAGAGTGTTGCATCATGTTTACTCTTTCATCAGAAACTTGAAATGGGGATGACAGAACCCCCAGTCCCCTCTGAAACCAACTAGGGTTTACTAAAATAATTTTCAATGAACCTGAAATGCCCTTCTAAAATGCCCATCATTTTTGTCTTGGTTCAGAACCTCTGCCAAAAGTGGTGCACATTTTCCTAGGCCATCTTAGGGTTTTTGAATTAATTCATAAATATTTGAATTTGGGCATTTAAAATTATATAAAATATTTAAATGCTCAAATACCTCCAAACTAAAATGTTTCATGTTGGAAATAATCCAACTATGGACCAGGAGTGATTTGGTGATTTTTGAAGTTGCCTAGGTATTTTATTAAATTCAACAAAGTTGCAGATATATTAAATAAAAACAGAAACAGAAAAATATATAACAGGAGGAGCTTACCTG
>NW_021195112.1:0-1090 GCF_002162155.2 Triticum dicoccoides
GTAATCATCAGCGCGAGACTGCCAAGCATTCATAATGTCTTGGTTCTCTGGGACGGGAGCGTCACCTAGCGGTCCTTCTAGGACATATTGTTTCCTGGCAGCTATGAGGATGATCCTCAGGTTCCGGACCCAGTCCGTATAGTTGCTGCCATCATCTTTCAGCTTGGTTTTCTCTAGGAACGCGTTGAAGTTCATGTTGACATTAGCGTTGGCCATTGATCTACAAGACATATTTGCAAAGGTTTTAGACTAAGTTCATGATAATAAAGTTCTAATCAAATTATGAACTCCCACTTAGATTAGACATCCCTTTAGTCATCTAAGTGTTACACGATCCGAGTCGACTAGCCCGTGTCCGATCATCACGTGAGACGGACTAGTCATCATCGGTGAACATTTTCATGTTGATCGTATCTTCCATACGACTCGTGTTCGACCTTTCGGTCTCCATGTTCCGAGGCCATGTCTGCACATGCTAGGCTCGTCAAGTTAACCCTAAGTGTTTTCGCTGTGTAAAACTGTCTTACACCCGTTGTATGTGAACGTAAGAATCCATCACACCCGATCATCACGTGGTGCTTAGAAACGACGAACTGTAGCAACGGTGCATAGTTAGGGGAGAACACTTCTTGAAATTTTATAAGGGATCATCTTATTTACTACCGTCGTCTTAAGTAAACAAGATGCATAATACATAATAAACATCACATGCAATTATATAGTTGTGACATGATATGGCCAATATCATATAGCTCCATTGATCTTCATCTTCGGGGCTCCATGATCATCTTGTCACCGGCTTGACACCATGATCTCCATCATCATGATCTCCATCATCGTGTCTTCATGAAGTTGTCACGCCAACGACTACTTCTACTTCTATGACTAACGTTTAGCAATAAAGTAAAGTAGTTTACATGACGTTATTCAATGACACGCAGGTCATACAAAAAATAATGACAACTCCTATGGCTCCTGCCGGTTGTCATACTCATCGACATGCAAGTCGTGAATCCTATTACAAAGAACATGATCTCATACATCACAATTCATCATTCATCACAACTTCTGGCCATATCACATCACATGA
>NW_021195113.1:0-1881 GCF_002162155.2 Triticum dicoccoides
TTTCTCTCCGTTCACCGGCTACTTCGCCCCCTATGGCATGGCGCTCCCGGCACCGCGTTCCGGTTGGATCCCTCCCAACGCGGCTGGCGTGCTCGGCCCTCGCCCGGGTGCCCATGCTCAGGCGTACCACACTTACACGCCAACGACGCCACCCGCACCGTTCTACTCTTCGCCCCAGCCCTCGTGGGATCACCTTGCCATGCTGAACGCGGCCTTCAGCAACGGTGGCTATCCCGCTCCCCCGGCGCCCGAATGGTACCTCGACAGCGGTGCTTCCTCCCACGTCACTGGCACTCAAGGTAATCTTGCCAAGTCTAGTTCTTCCTTAAAGCATTTACCGTCTAGCATCCTTGTTGGTAATGAGCATCATCTTCCCGTCACTGCTGCTGGTTCTACCACTGTTCCTCCTCACGACTTCCGTCTTACTGATATTCTCGTTTCTCCCTCTGTTGTCACTAGCTTAATTTCTGTTCGTAAATTCACTAAGGATAACTCTTGTTCTGTTGAATTTTACCCGTGTGGTTTTCTTGTGAAGGATCTTCGCACTCGGAGAATTCTCATGATCTCCGTTAGCCATGGCGACCTCTACCCCTTTGTCGGCAATAAACCATCTCGGGCGTCTGCACTCCTCGCCACCACTCCCTCAGACTTGTGGCATCGTCGCCTAGGCCACCCCGGCGCTCAAACACTTGCTTCCATCTCCAAAGATTTCCTTAGTGAATGTAATAAGGCACCACACTCTCCTTGTAGTGCATGCCAACTAGGCCGCCAGCCACGCCTCCCCTTCCCCTCCTCTCTTAGCAAGACTTATGCTCCTTTTGATTTAATACACTGTGATTTGTGGACCTCTCCCGTTGTAAGTTTTTCTGGATTCCAATATTATCTTGTTGTGTTGGATGATTTTACACACTTTTCATGGCCGTTTCCTCTACGCAACAAATCCGACACCTCCACCGTTCTTCAACGCTTCTTCACTTTTGTTCACACACAATTTCACACGGTCATCAAAAGCATGCAATGTGATAATGGCGGCGAGTTCATAAACACCTCCCTTCGCACATTTTTCTCCAACAATGGCATCTCATATCGCTTCTCTTGCACTCACACGTCCCCACAAAACGGCAAGGCCGAACGCATGATCCATATGACCAATGACATAGTGCACACCCTTCTTCTCCAGGCCACTTTACCTCCTCCCTTTTGGGTTGAGGCGCTCCACACCGCCACCTACCTACTCAACCGGCGGCCATCCCGTGCTATAGCTCCTCACACACCTCATTTTATTCTAAATGGTGTTCCACCATCCTATGATCATCTTCGCGTTTTCGGTTGCCTCTGTTTTCCGAACTTGTATGCCACCATGGATCACAAGCTTGCTCCGCGCTCTACCCGCTGCGTTTTCCTATGCTGTGCCCTCGAACATAAAGGCTATCGTTGTTTCGACCTCACCTCCTGACGTGTCATAGTGTCTCGCCACGTTATTTTCGACGAAACCATTTTTCCGTACACACCACACACGCCGGCCCACATCCTCCCTACGTCCATAGAGAATCCCCATGCACAAACTGCCCCTCCCTCCTTCCCGGATCCCCACGCGGATCCTCCCGCCGGAACCCCAGGCGGATCCCCAGGTGGACCCCCATCTGCTGGCGCTGACTGGTCGCCCGCTCACTCCCCGCCCCCCACGTCGCCTGCGTCTCCCGATTCGCCCGCACGATCTCCCTCGCCTGCCGCGCCGGTCTCCCCTGCCTCGCCTGTCCCCCACCCCGACACGCCTGCCCCCCAATCCACCTCGGATCTGCCGCCCACCAGCCCTGCCGCACATGCTGCTAGTCCCACCGAATCCCCCTCCGCTTCCGTGCGAGCCAGTAACACCACGCC
>NW_021195114.1:0-1184 GCF_002162155.2 Triticum dicoccoides
AAAACCCGCGATCAACATGGGTGGCCAAAAGCACACACTCACCCTCTTCTGGCTGGGGCTGCCACTCCTTCCCCGGAAGCCTCGCAGCTCCGTGGGGGATCAAGCCCTCGTTGGCCATGTCGAGGAGGTCATTCTCCGTGATGGTCGACTGGATCCAGTCTCCTTGGACCCAGCCCTTCGGCAGGCGGGATCTGGACGAGGACCCTCCGCGGCTGGTGGATCTTCCTTTCGCCTTCTCCGATGCCGACGCCTTCTTTGCGCGCTCCAGCGCCGCCGTCTTCTCCTTGGCCATGGTCGCCGGCGAGATGCGCAAAGGGAAGTGGTGCGGGGGCGAGAGCGAGCACGCTGAGCAGGGAGGAAAGAAGCAGAGAGAGGGGGAGAATGCTAAGGCGCAGCACAGAAATCCTTGCCGGGCACATTTATAAGGTCCCTTCCGAGTGGATGACAGGTGGGCCCGGTCGATCTAATCATATCTGGAACAGTTATGCAGACGGGATACGTGGCGAAAAAGGCGGCGCGGAGATCGAGGCGTCCATGCCCCGTCCCATCCGAACGCCGCGGTCCGCCCCGCTTCGCGCGCGCCCCAAAATTTCGCATCCCGCGGAATCCGCGAGCAACAAATCAGTCTGTCAGGCGCGGTGTTTCCGGCGATCCGTCGCTCGGAGATCGTCGAAGCCTGAAAGATCACTCGACGCAAGAACAGAATGGATCAAGTCGACTGAAGGCAAGTTGTTTCCTGTCGACAAAGGGATTCTTTGGTCCAGAACAGCGCACAACCGGAGCGCAAAGGTTAATCGGAAACGACATCAACTCCTTCTTCACTCGAAGCCTCAATCCATTCGGGGGCTAATGATGGGGTTATGTACCTAGGGTAGGGTCATGGACCTGATCCAAGTAACTTACCCTAGGACATCCTTAGAAGAGGTCGCCTTCCAGTCGACCAAAGAGGATTCACTCGACTGGCCTGAAGGACTCGACCACGAAGACCCACTCGACCACCAGGAGGTCAAGAGGCACTCTGCACTGCAACGGCCAGTAATCAAGTAGACTTTATGATAGTAAAGGCCTTTATGTGGGGCGTTACCAGTAACGCCCCAGACTTAACTCACCTTAAACCCTCTCCTACGTGGGCTGGCTGGGGTCCTGGCGCACTCTATATAAGCCACCCCCCTCCACAGGCAGAG
>NW_021195115.1:0-1116 GCF_002162155.2 Triticum dicoccoides
ATGATTTTGCAGGTACCCCGAGAGGCCCTTGAGTTTGCCGGAATGTCGATTAACTTCCGTTCCGGCAAATTCGGGTACTCCATATGTCCTATTTTCAGTAAAGGTCATGCTGAAATTTTCCGTGAATTTTAGCATGACTTTGCTAAAAATAGGACATATGGGGTACTTGTGACTAATGCATGGGCCGGGGTATCTTAGTAGTTAATTAAGTAGGATCAAGTGCCCCGGCGTACTTGTGACTAATGCATGGCTTTTAGGGTGCCTCGGTGTCGATAAAAACCGAAATGATGAAAGGTTAGGCTTTTAGGGTGCCTTGGCGTCGAAAAACCCTCAATGATAAAAGCTTAGATTTTAGGATGCCTCGGTGTCGACAAACCCTAAATGATGAGACCATGATCTTGTTCCTTGACAATAACCAACTTTTTGACCAAATTTTGTTTCTATTTAGAGAGAAACATGGCCCACAACGATGAGGCCGGGGGTTCGGGCGGCAAGGCATTCTGGGAGCTGTCCCAGGAGATGGAGGAACAACCTCACTTGTATGAGGCCGCCGCCTTCCCCACCGATCCTGAGACCACGGATGGTGCCGCCGAGGATGACCACACTGATGCCACCACTGATGGTGCCGCCGAGGATGCCACCACTGATGATGGCGACGCACGCACAGATGGCAGCCAACTGAAGAGGCAACGGAAGGACCGGCGCCCGATCGTGCTCCGCACCCTCAAGGAGGAAGTTACTGAAGTGGACTCCAACGGGAATCCAACGGCGCCCGAACGAATAGTCAAGGGGTACTCGCTTCAGCTCGGGTGCATTGTCCGGAGCACCGTCTCGATCAACACCGAGAACCTGAGGCATCCTGACCGAGGGAATTTGCGCCACCTCCTCTTCACGAAGCTGCACGAACGATACAAGTTCCCCGCTGAATTTGAGAACACAAGCCTCAAAGGGAATAAAGTGAACAATGCTGCCCTCACGAAGATGAGCAAGGCCCTGTCTACTTGGAAAAGCAATGTGAAGAGAATGATCGAGAAAGGTGAGAGTTATCAGAAGATCAAGGAGAAAAATCCTTCGATCACCGAAGATGACTACAACGACTTCAAGATCAATTGCTCG
>NW_021195116.1:0-1076 GCF_002162155.2 Triticum dicoccoides
ACGCCATATTCCTTTTCTGGAATTTAGTTTATTTTATAATATTCAGGAAATTCCAGAAAATTGTATAAACTTCTAAAATTCATAGAAATTCAACCGTAACTCCAAATTAAATAATTTATATATGAAAAATTATCAGAAAAATTCAAGGAATCCATCTGTACCATTCTCATGCATGTTAGAACAACTTATGGCTGCTGTTTAGCACAAATCAACTAAATGGCATTTGAATAATCACATATGGAGTTTGAATTTGAATCTTGTATTCAAACCAACTTCATTTAATCTGTTGCTAGTTGCATTAGCCCAAAACACATTCATTTTGCCATGTCATGATCATGCATCATATTGTGCATTGCATTGATTGTGTTCCCTTCTGTGTTGCCGGTATTTGTCCCCTCTCGATAGACGTGTACCGACGATGTGATCGATGACACCGATGAAGAGCTATACTATCTTCAGAAGTGCCAGGCAAGCAAAACCCCCTTGTTCATTCCGATAAAATCCCACTCTCTTGCTCCTGCTCTCTTTTACTGCATTAGGACAACAACGACATATTTGATACCTGCTGCGGTAGCTGAACCCCTTTATCCTCTGCATGACCTGTCATTGCCACAGTAAATAGATGAAACCCACTAGCATGAGTAGGAGTTGTTTGAGCCCTGTTGTGCCTACTCATTCATGCTTGTTTGTCATGCCTGCTACTGCTTAGAGTTGAGTCAGGTCTGATTCATCGGGGATGAATCAGAGGCATGTGAACATGTCCTACTGTGTGTGAGCTAAGTGTGTGAACACGATTTGGTAAAGGTAGCGGTGAGAGGCCATGTAGGAGTACATGGTGGGTCGTCTCATTGCAGCCGTCCTCAGGAACTGAGTTCTGTGTTTGTGATCCATGACCAGTTACTACCACACATTGGGTTCCGGTAACTCGACCCCTCTCGACTTATTAATCAACATGATCTCTGTCCAGGAGTTGCAACTAGTTTCTGGTGTTTGTAGGTAGTGTTAGTAGTCTACCAAGTGGCACCCGGTACAGGTGGGCTTGGGACAGACTAGGCACAGTGGCACGGTGTACCAAG
>NW_021195117.1:0-1076 GCF_002162155.2 Triticum dicoccoides
ACGCCATATTCCTTTTCTGGAATTTAGTTTATTTTATAATATTCAGGAAATTCCAGAAAATTGTATAAACTTCTAAAATTCATAGAAATTCAACCGTAACTCCAAATTAAATAATTTATATATGAAAAATTATCAGAAAAATTCAAGGAATCCATCTGTACCATTCTCATGCATGTTAGAACAACTTATGGCTGCTGTTTAGCACAAATCAACTAAATGGCATTTGAATAATCACATATGGAGTTTGAATTTGAATCTTGTATTCAAACCAACTTCATTTAATCTGTTGCTAGTTGCATTAGCCCAAAACACATTCATTTTGCCATGTCATGATCATGCATCATATTGTGCATTGCATTGATTGTGTTCCCTTCTGTGTTGCCGGTATTTGTCCCCTCTCGATAGACGTGTACCGACGATGTGATCGATGACACCGATGAAGAGCTATACTATCTTCAGAAGTGCCAGGCAAGCAAAACCCCCTTGTTCATTCCGATAAAATCCCACTCTCTTGCTCCTGCTCTCTTTTACTGCATTAGGACAACAACGACATATTTGATACTTGCTGCGGTAGCTGAACCCCTTTATCCTCTGCATGACCTGTCATTGCCACACTAAATAGATGAAACCCACTAGCATGAGTAGGAGTTGTTTGAGCCCTGTTGTGCCTACTCATTCATGCTTGTTTGTCATGCCTGCTACTGCTTAGAGTTGAGTCAGGTCTGATTCATCGGGGATGAATCAGAGGCATGTGAACATGTCCTACTGTGTGTGAGCTAAGTGTGTGAACACGATTTGGTAAAGGTAGCGGTGAGAGGCCATGTAGGAGTACATGGTGGGTCGTCTCATTGCAGCCGTCCTCAGGAACTGAGTTCTGTGTTTGTGATCCATGACCAGTTACTACCACACATTGGGTTCCGGTAACTCGACCCCTCTCGACTTATTAATCAACATGATCTCTGTCCAGGAGTTGCAACTAGTTTCTGGTGTTTGTAGGTAGTGTTAGTAGTCTACCAAGTGGCACCCGGTACAGGTGGGCTTGGGACAGACTAGGCACAGTGGCACGGTGTACCAAG
>NW_021195118.1:0-1063 GCF_002162155.2 Triticum dicoccoides
CATTCACTTCATTTGTCCTAAACAGTAGTGATAAGTTGTTCTAACATGCATGAAAATGGTACAGATGGATTCCTTGAATTTTTCTGATAATTTTTCATATATAAATTGTTTCATTTGGAGTTACGGTTAATTTTCTATGATTTATTGAAGTTTTTACAATTTTCTGGAATTATAAATCATTTCCTAATTTATTTTAATTCCAGAAAGGAATTATTGCGTCAGCATGACCTCATGCTGACCTCAGCAGGTCAACGGGCGCCGTCCAGGTCAAACTGACCTGTGGGACCCATATGTCAGCGTCACAGTTAGTTAACAGGGGGTTATCTGCTTAATTAAAGGATTAGGGGGGGTCGGGGCCCACTGGTCAGCGACTAATCAGCTAACTAACCTAGGTTAATTAGTGTTAAACTAATACTAACTAACATGTCAGGGGGGGTGGCCCACACGTTAGTGACACACGGGGAAGGTCAAACCTGGGTCAACTCGCCGGAGTTGACCCGCGGCTCGTCGCCGGCGGAGCCAGAGACGGCGGAGGGGTGCGGTTTCCCTGCTCCGGCGACCAAATGGCCGGCGGAGGGCGTCTACGTGACGCAGGACTCGTCCGCGTCGAGTAGTGGCAGCGGCTGGGCCTAAGATGGCCGGAGTCGTCACCGGCATCGACCGTGGCGGTCGCCGGAGCTCGGGCGAGCTCGGGGTCGACGCTACGGTGGTCGGGGAGGCTCGTGCAAGGCACCTACGTGTTCTAGGCAGCGCGGGGAGGAAGCTGAGCACGACAGCCGGGCCACTAGGTGGCCGGAGGCACGTCGGCGGCGATCACAGGCGGCGGCGGGTTTCGGTCATCAAGGGGGCGACGGCTACGGCAATCAAACGAAGAGGGAAAGAGGGGGAAACGGTGGCGGAGCTCACAGGGGTTGCGACGGTGGCCTCGGGGAGCTCGGGGAGGCGTCGGAGGCGGCGAATCGACAGCGGCGGTCCTTGGTGGCCGAGGAGGGGGAAAACGTCGGGACGGCGCTTCGGGGCTTCTCCGGTCGCGTGAGCCGACGGGGAGGTCGAGGGAGGCACT
>NW_021195119.1:0-2094 GCF_002162155.2 Triticum dicoccoides
TTGGGCCATGCCACCGGTGGGTTCCTTGCCAGCCCAGATCCGAGCGTGGATCGGTGGGGGTGCCCATTGAGCTCGACCCACAACCATATATTGATGATATTCTGAGCTAGTGCCATTCTTGGACTTCCATAGAGTCGTGGTGGCCTCCTACGACAGTCATTGACCCTATATAATGGCAATTGTGCATGGGGTTATTTTATCGAATGCTAGGGCAACTACTTGGAAGAATGTCCAAGTAGGTTCTTCGGCAAGCCTTGAGGCGATAGTGTTTCGTTCTCCCCTTGGTTTGTTGGATGGCGAGGGGAACGGAGATGGGTGGTCTTGGCACGGTCTTTGTCCTCGGTGGAGACTAGGCTCTGATCTGGATAAGGAGGCCTAGAACTTTTAATAGTGGGCAAAGCTTGTGATTGGGCCGTTGCCCAGAGACCCATGGGTGTCGCTGTTGGGAAACGTAGTAATTTCAAAATTTTCCTACGCACACGCAAGATCATGGTGATGCATAGCAACGAGAGGGGAGAATGTGTCCACGTACCCTCGTAGACCGAAAGCGGAAGCGTTAGCACAACGCAGTTGATGTAGTCGTACGTCTTCACGATCCGACCGATCAAGTACCGAAGGCACATCACCTCTGAGTTCTGCACACGTTCAACTCGATGACGTCCCTCGAACTCCAATCCAGCCGAGTGTTGAGGGAGAGTTTCCTCAGCACGACGGCGTGGTGACAATGATGATGTTCTACCGACGCAGGGCTTTGCCTAAGCACCGCTACGATATGATCGAGGTGGATTATGGTGGAGGGGGGGGGCACCGCACATGGCTAAGAGATCAAGAGATCAATTGTTGTGTCTATGGGGTGCCCCCCTCTTCCGTATATAAAGGGGGGTGAGGAGGAGAGGGCCGGCCAAGGGGGTGGCGCGCCCTAGGAGGGGGAAACCTACTCCAAGTAGGTTTGCCCCTCCCTTTCCTAATCCAAGAAGGAGGGGGAAGGAAGGAGTGGGAGAGGGGAAAGGCAAGGGGGGCGCCCCCCTTTCCTTGTCCTATTCGGACTCAAGGGGAGGGGGCGCGCCTCTTGCCCTGGCCGGCCCCCCCCTCTCTCTCTCCACTAAGGCCCAACAAGGCCCATTATTTCCCGAGGGGGGGGGTGTTCCCGTAACCCCCGGTACTCCGATAAATGTCCGAAACCTTCCGGAACCTTTCCGGTGTCCAAACATATCCGTCCAATATATCGATCTTGATGTCTCGACCATTTCAAGACTCCTCGTTATGTCCGTGATCACATCCGGAACTCCTAACTACCTTCGGTACATCAAAACATATAAACTCATGATATAACCGTCATCTAACTTTAAGCGTGCGGACCCTACGGGTTCGAGAACTATGTAGACATGACCGAGACACGTCTCCGGTCAATAACCAATAGCAGAACCTGGATGCTCATATTGGCTCCTACATATTCTACAAAGATCTTTATCGGTCAAACCGCATAACAACATACGTTGTTCCCTTTGTCATCGGTATGTTACTTGCCCGAGATTCGATCGTCGGTATCTCAATACCTAGTTCAATCTCGTTACCGGCAAGTCTCTTTACTCGTTCCGTAATACATCATCCCGCAACTAACTCATTAGTTGCATTGCTTTCAAGGCTTATAGTGATGTGCATTACCGAGTGGGCCCGAGATACCTTTCCGACAATCGGAGTGACAAATCCTAATCTCGAAATACGCCAACCCAACAAGTACCTTTGGAGACACCTGTAGAGCACCTTTATAATCACCCAGTTACGTTGTGACGTTTGATAGCACACAAAGTGTTCCTCCGGTAAACGGGAGTTACATAATCTCATAGTCATAGAAACATGTATAAGTCATGAAGAAAGCAATAGCAACAAACTAAACAATCAAGTGCTAAGCTAACAGAATGGGTCAAGTCAATCACATCATTCTCCTAATGATGTGACCCCGTTAATCAAATGACAACTCTTTGTCTATGGTCAGGAAACATAACCATATTTGATCAACGAGCTAGTCAAGTAGAGGCATACTAGTGACATTCTGTTTGTCTACGTATTCTCACATGTATCATGTTTCCGGTT
>NW_021195120.1:0-4589 GCF_002162155.2 Triticum dicoccoides
GACATCCAGTCCATACCCAAAATGATATTAATATCTGAAAATTTAAGGGCTATTAAAGAGGCAAGGAAAACAAGTCTGTCGACTTGGATTTCATTTCCATGGCTTACTCTAGAAGTTTGCCATTTGGATCCCGGAGTTTGAATTACCATAGAGGTTGGCATATCACCGAATGCGACGTTATGCAAACGAGCATAATTTTCAGATATAAAAGAATGAGAGGCTCCTGTATCGAAAAGAACAGATGCCGGGTGGCAATTGACAAGAAGCGTACCGAGAACGACGTTGGGATCCTCTTGAGCTTCTTCGGCAGAGATACAGTTGACATGGCCACGTGAGGCGGTGACCGGCTTGGCGTGGAATATTTTTCCTGTCGGCTTGCCACGGCCAACAGCTTTAGCAGACTGGTTGGGGTTGGTCTGGGGACACTCACGCATATAGTGGCCAGATTCCCCACACTTGAAACAAGTCACGGAACTGGTGCGTGGAGGAACATTGTTGGTTGGACCCCCATAGGGCTTGGCCGGTGCAGACTGTTGAACGGGGCGAGGCGCATGGAAGGATGGCCTCGGTGTGAACCTGGGTGGCAGGGCGGTGTTGGGTACCCACACGCGGCGCTTCTGAGGACCAGCACCGGATGAGGAACCCATATCACGGCCATGCTTGCGTGTTGCGTCATAGTCAGTCTGACCAGTTTCAGCACTGATGGCTTTGTTGACCAGTTTCTGAAAAGATGTGCACTCATGCAGACGGAGGTCACGACGAAGCTCAGGACTAAGTCCCTTACGGAACCTTGCTTGCTTCTTGGCATCAGTAGACACTTCCTCAGTTGCATATCGTGCAAGATTACCAAACTCCCTGCTGTAAGCATCCACAGAAAGTCGGCCTTGGGTGAAACTGCAAAATTCTTCACGTTTACGGTCCATGAGACCCTCCGGAATGTGATGTTCACGGAAAGCCTCACTGAACTCAGCCCAAGTAGTGACATGGCCCGCCGGGCGCATGGCTCCATAATTTTCCCACCATAGACTGGCGGGGCCTTCGAGATGATATGCAGCAAAGGTGACCTTGTCAGCCTCCGCTACCAGCGCGGAACGCAGTTTGTGAGAGATACTGCGAAGCCAGTCATCAGCGTCGAGAGGCTCGACGGAGTGGTGGAACGTGGGTGGATGTAATTTGATAAAATCACTGAGTGACACCACGTTAGTCCTCTGATGGTGTGCTGTGTTCTGTTCAATACGCTCCAACAAACGGTTGGTCTCCCGCTTGTTTCTCTCAGCTTCCATCATAACCTCGGCTAGTGAAGGAGGATGAGGCAGATTTGCATCCCTGGCTTCACTGCCTTCGGCCTGCTCTTGAGAAGCAGGGTTAGCGCGCGTGTTGACCATCCTAGGTAAACAAAACAATGATTTAGTCAGGATGATAAAATTCCGACATAGGGTAAAATGTAAGGAATAACTCGAAATGCAAGATGATCATCCGTATGACATGGTAGATACAGAAACTGCTTCTTTATTCCATCGTCATACACACCATACAGGGTTTAGTACAAGACCAAACAAAGTACTATTACGGTGAAAGAGGATTACATCTCATCGAAGGCATTCCAAGCTCCTATACATTATTTTTCTACACCTCCGGAAGGAGTACAAACTAGGTCATATCCCACGAGTCACGCGGGACGATAGACGACACAGCTAGTGCGAACTAGTGATACTACTGCTAACTCAGACCGATCCGTAGTAGTCCTCGTAAAAGTCACCTCCATAGCCTGGGAGCTCAACATGATCATCCGGAAACAGGCGATCTCGCGGAGCTTGTGGACCATAGGGGCTAGGATGAGGCCTTGGACCAACAAACGGTGGCCTGCGGGGACCGCGAGGTGGGGTGATGCCTCCTACATCACGCCAAACCATCACGTCTGGCAGAGCGGATCTCACAGGATAGAGATCGCGCATATCTGAATATCCAGCTTGCACCGCCGGTGCGAACCGAGTCAAAGTGGCCCAGTGGTCAGCACGGGTATTGAAGAGCTCTAACCTCAAGGCCCGATTTTCACGGTCCTTATCCTCGAGCATCTCAGCAGTGGTGCGAGTCCGTGAATCCTCCTGAGTGGGATCAGCATAGATAGCCTGGAGATACCCTTGCGCTCCCGGAAGTGATCCTGGCATATACCGGAAATCAGAGTCCCGAAATAACCCAGATCTGACTCGCATAATGGTCATCATAGAGTAGGCGGCGTCCTGCACAGCCATCTCAATAGTAACCCCGAGTCCATAGGAGCAGTGAAGAGGCTCGGTGGATCCAGGATAAGATGGAAATATCCTGACAGTGCAGAGATACTGGCTTTGATTAAAATCTCAGAATTGCTCTTCGACCGTGTACTCGGGATACCAGCGGTATCCAGCCTCAGTCATTACCCTGACCAACTTAGCAGTATGGCCGGGTACATCTAGGCATCGAGTCAGGCGAACCACTTGATTGAGGTCGCGAGTGGCCATCTGAAAGCACAATCATAATGCAAAGGCATTAGAATTTCTAGCAAAATTTCGGCAGCATAACAGCTGTAAATGCTCAAAAGGATTTGAGACATTTGACAAAGGATTTCGTACACACTCATCATCATCATATCAAAGTTCTGAAACCATTCTGGCAACATAATGTGGTAGTAGAACTGAACTAGGCTGGTAACCATCAAACTTATAAGGTACTACTGATTAGTAACTCGTGATCCTGATAGAGAGAACAGATCCTAATTCCTTAACCCCCGGTGGAAGAATGGACTGACTCAGATCAGAATGTCATAAGATAGAGGAGTAAAAAGAGCCTTACGTTCCAACCCACAAACAATTCCCCTACATATAACTAAAGAATTTCTAGACTCAACATCGACCAGTTTGGCTTGGAGAACCTACAGGCAGTCCGGCTCTGATGCCAACGCTGTTAGGACCCCGACTCGATGTCACATCGATCTAGCTGGTAACACCTCATATCACTTTGCGGCCTCACGCACGGTATCCCCACGGGTGTCGTCTTACCTTTTCCCGGGACCGTTTGCGCCTTTTGGCTCACGTATATGATAGTGTCGCTAGCATCCATATGATAAAGAGCCCGGGCTGACATGACTAGTCGTAAACCCAAAGTGGCACAGACTTACAGGGATAGGCATCCATGACCCAGCTTCGAACGTGTCGGTCATCAGCAAGTGGGTCCGGGCTGTAGCACTGGGCTAGCAGGACTCCGGTAAACCGGGCTGTAGCGGGCTAACAGGACTCCGGTACTCAAAGCGTGACATTTCCCCGAAGGGACAGACACAGGAACGAAGAAGGACACATGCCGGCCAGCCTAAGTGTTCCAGAGCAGTAGCAAGCTACCATGGCTCAGCGGTAACACTAGGAGGCATTTCCCGGTAAGAGAGGCTACTAAAGATAAACAACTAGATGGTCAGATCCCACACATACCAAGCATTTCAGTCATACACACAATATGCTCGATATGTGCAGATACAACGAAGCATCACAACATGACTCTACGACACAAGTACTTTATTTAAGGCTCAGGGAGCCATACATAACATACACAAAGGTACGGGTCTCACGACCCAACATACAAGTCATACAGTCATACAAACCATCAGCGGAAGTAACTTGTCTGAGTACAGACAACTAGTAAAATAAAAGAGGCTTGGAAAGCCTAGCTATACTACGTGGTCCTTCACAAGCTCAGGGTCACCACCTGGGTCTTTAGCCTACTCGTTGATGTCAACGTCTACATAGAACCCATCAGAAGGGGTTGCAGCGTCTTCTGTAAAAATGTAAATTATAGCAACATGAGTACAAAGGTACTCAGCAAGACTTACATCAGATCCTACATACATGCATATTATCAAGAAGGGTTGGTGGAGTTATTGCAGCAAGCCAGCTTTGACTCTTGGCTAGACTATCCTACGATACTCCAACTTGAAATGGTTTTGCGCACACGAGTCCACTACTCACCACTTCAATACACTACCGAGGATCCACCTCCGTTTTCCTACGGAAGAGCCATCCTCGGCACTCGCACTTATCTTGAGGCTTTTTAACAGTTTCCATTTACTTGTCTATGAACTGTATAGGCAACCAAGTAGTCCTTTACCGCGGACGCGGCTATTCAAATAGATCATGTTAACCCTGCAGGGGTGTACTCCTTCATACACGCTCTCACCACTTACCGTCGTTTACACGACATGTACTCGGCAACCTTCAAGCGGAAGCCCAACGTGGGTGTCGGCCACGACCTACCTAACCACCTAAGCCTCCAGTCCAGGTTTATCGCCTATCCAGGTTCCATCCGCAGGGAGTCCGGCCGAGGTTTCCCATACGGCCCCGAACGATGTGAACAGGGTTCCCGAGATACCTAACGGGTATTCGGTACACCGTGCCACGTACCTACCGCATCACAGCCCACCCCTACGGTCAGCGCTGTCCACGGCCTCCAGTAGGCTACAAACACCAGAAACTACTTGCAACTCCTGGACGGAGAACTAGGGTGAATAAGAAGCCGAGAGGGTCCATTGGTTTCGGGCCCAATGCATGGTAGTAGCTGATTCTTAA
>NW_021195121.1:0-1132 GCF_002162155.2 Triticum dicoccoides
AGTGGCAGCTGCAAGGAAAGTTTCCATAAAGGATCTGAAGTCGTGCTTCTTGGTATTGGCCACCCGAAGGGCCGCCAGCTTCTCTTCTCGCGCATCTTTGCAGTGGACTCGGGCCAGACACAGAGCGACATCTGCACCACACCGAGCCGAGGACTTCTTCCACTCCTGCACTCGACCAGGGATCGTGTTCAAGCGGGCCATCAGCGACTCAAGGTCATTCTGAAGTGTCTCCTCAGGCCAGAGCGTCGAGTCGATGCGAGACGTGGCGGCCTTCAGCCTTGCGAGATAGTCCACGACAGCTGCAACACGAGACTCCAGTCGGAAAACATCCATGGCAACTTCGTCGTTCACCGGAGAATTGACGGGGTCAAGGTTTGGCTCCAGTCGGCTAGTTTCTTCTTCAAAGTTTTGACAAAATTCTGCAAGGGTGATCGCTAAGTCAAGCGGATAGTCGAATGGAAAAAGCCACAATTGGAAATATTTGCCAAACATGGAGGTTTACCTTCAAGCATAAGAAACAGCTTCTTGGCAAGGCCACTCAGGAAGGCCTCCAGTTCAGTTTTCTTCTCAGTCAATTTGCTGACTCGGTCGGTCAGGGCAGCTTTGTCAGTTTTCAGTCGACTGACCTCCTTGTTGGCAATCCCAAGAGCAGCTTTCAGATTGGATTGTCTTGTTCGAGCTTGGTGACTGAAGCTAACTTCTCGTCAGCAAGCTTGATCTTCTCAGCTAGCTCAAGGTCTTTCTTCTGCTGGGCCTCCCTTACCTTGCCTGCAAGTTACAGCAAGATCAGGTGCTGAAACAAGCAAGGGGAAAAGCAGTCGTCAGGGTCTCACCAAACATACCTTCGGTCTCCTCCTTTGCCTTTGTCAGCTTCTCCTGAACCAGCTTCAAGCTCAGCTCGACTTGAGTATGTTTTTGTTCCAGCTCTGAGTAGCGAGCCACAAGATCACAGGAGTTCTGCGAAGAACCAATCGACTAAACGTCAAATGTAACTCACTTCCGAGTGAAAAAGGGAAAAACACACGTTTCTAAGACTACAGCCGAATACAAGCATTCGACCGTAGTCTCGGGGACTACACCCAGTGGGTGCACTCAGCGTGCCCCCACTAATCCTGTTGAAGACAAAGTCGAC
>NW_021195122.1:0-957 GCF_002162155.2 Triticum dicoccoides
GATTTGTAAAAATGTACAACCCATTTTTGAATTCTAATGGAATTTACTACAACCCATTTACAGTTTGTTAAAAGTACAACCCATTTTCTAGCTAGGACAACAATTAATAATTTCAACCAATCATTGAAGACAGAAACCTAAGTTGTTGTTTCTTGAAAGTTTGGGGCTGCGACGCTTATGTGAAAAGTTTCAGTTTGATAAGCTCGAACCCAAAGCAGATAAAAATGCATCTTCATAGGACACCCAAAATAGTTGGGTATACCTCCTAATTCAGACCCAGAAGCAAAAGTGATTGTTTCTTGAAACGGGTCCTTTCTCGAGGAAAAGTTTCTCTCGAAAGAATTGAGTGGGAGGATGGTGGAGACTTGATGAGGTTATTGAACCGTAACTTCAACTAGTGTGTAGCAGGGCAAATGAAGTTGTTCCTGTGGCACCTACACCAATTGAAGTAGAAGCTTATGATAGTGATCATGAAACTTCGGATCAAGTCACTACCATACCTCGTAGGTCGACGAGGATGCGTACTGCTTCAGAGTAATACGTGATCCTGTCTTGGAGGTCATGTTGCTAGACAACAATGAACCTACGAGCTATGGAGAAGTAATGGTGAGCCCATATTCTAACAAATGGTTAGAAGCCATAAAATCCGAGAGAGGATCCATGACTTTGGAAGTAATACTTGATGGTCATAAGGCCGTTGGGTAAAGATGGATTTTAAAAGGAAGACATACAATGATGGTAAGTATCACCATTAAGAAGGCTCGACTTGTCGTTAAAGATGTTTTCCGACAAGTTCAAGGAGTTGACTACGGTGAGGCTTTCTCACTCGTAGCGATGCTAAGAGTCTGTTGAAAATGGATTAGCAGTTACTGCATTATTTATGAAATCTTGCAGATAGAATGTCAAAACATTGTTTCCTCGACAGTTTTCTTGAGGAAAGGTTGTATGTGATATAAC
>NW_021195123.1:0-1149 GCF_002162155.2 Triticum dicoccoides
GAGTAAAGTGACTTGCCGGTAACGAGATTGAACGAGGTATTGGGATACCGACGATCGAATCTCGGGCAAGTAACATATCGATAGACAAAGGGAATAGCGTACGGGGTTGATAGAATCCTCGACATCGTGGTTCATCCGATGAGATCATCGTGGAGCATGTGGGAGCCAACATGGGTATCCAGATCCCGCTGTTGGTTATTGACCGGAGAGTCGTCTCGGTCATGTCTGCTTGTCTCCCGAACCCGTAGGGTCTACACACTTAAGGTTCGGTTACGCTAGGGTTGTAGGGATATGTATATGCAGTAACCCGAATGTTGTTCGGAGTCCCGGATGAGATCCCGGACGTCACGAGGAGTTCCGGAATGGTCCGGAGGTAAAGATTTATATATGGGAAGTCCTGTTTCGGGCATCGGGACAAGTTTTGGGGTTATCGGTATTGTACCGGGACCACCGGAGGGGTCCCGGGGGTCCACCGGGTGGGTCCACCTGTCCCGGGGGGCCACATGGGCTGTAAGGGGGTGCGCCTTGGCCTAATGGGCCAAGGGCACCAGCCCCACAAGGCCCATGCGCCTAGGGTTTCCAAGGGGGAGGAGTCCTACTAGTGGAAGGCACCTCCTAGGTGCCTTGGGGGGGAGGGAAACCGCCCTAGGCCGCCGCACCCCCTAGGAGATTAGATCTCCTAGGGCCGGCCACCCCCCCTTGGCACCCCTATATATAGTGGGGGAGAGGAGGGACTTCATACCTTGAGTCCTTGGCCTTTGGTTGCCTCCTTCTCCCTCCCCAACACCTCCTCCACCTCCATAGTGCTTAGCGAAGCTCTGCCGGAGTACTGCAGCTCCATCAACACCACGCCGTCGTGCTGCTGCTGGTGCCATCTCCCTCAACCTCTCCTCCCTCCCTTGCTGGATCAAGAAGGAGGAGACGTGGCTGTTCCGTACGTGTGTTGAACGCGGAGGTGCCGTCCGTTCGGTGCTAGAATCTCCGGTGATTCGAATCACGTCGTGTTCGACTACATCATCCCCGTTCTTTGAACGCTTCCGCTCGCGATCTACAAGGTACGTAGATGCATCCAATGACTCGTTGCTAGATGAACTCCTAGATGATCTTGGTGAAACGAGTAGGAAAATTTTTGTTTTCTGCAACGTTCCC
>NW_021195124.1:0-869 GCF_002162155.2 Triticum dicoccoides
AGAGACCAGCAACGAGTAGAAGGAGAGTGCATCTACATACCCTTGTAGATCGCTAAGCGGAAGCGTTCAAGTGAACGGGGTTGATGGAGTCGTACTCGTCGTGATTCAGATCACCGATGATCAAGTGCCGAACGGACGGCACCTCCGCGTTCAACACACGTACAGCCCGGTGACGTCTCCCACGCCTTGATCCAGCAAGGAGAGAGGGAGAGGTTGAGGAAGACTCCATCCAACAGCAGCACAACGGCGTGGTGGTGGTGGAGGAGCGTGGCAATCCAGCAGGGCTTCGCCAAGCACCATGGGAGAGGAGGAGGAGGGAGAGGGGCAGGGCTGCACCAACGAGAGATCAAATCGCGTGTTATGGGCAGCCCCTATGCCTCATATATATAGGGGAAGGGGAGGGCTGCGCCCCCTTTAGGGTTTCCCACCCCAAGGGGCGGCGGCCATCCTCCAGATGGCATCTCGTGCGCCGGCCAAGAGGGGGGGGAGGAGTCCATCCTCCCCAAGGCACCTCGGAGGTGCCTTCCCCCTTGAGGACTCTTCCCTCTAGGGTTCCCTAGGCGCATGGGCCTCTTGGGGCTGGTGCCCTTGGCCCATGTAGGCCAAGGCGCACCCCCTACAGCCCATGTGCCCCCCCGGGGCAGGTGGCCCCACCCGGTGGGCCCCCGGGACCCTTCCGGTGGTCCCGGTACAATACCGATGACCCCGAAACTTGTCCCGATGGCCGAAACAGGACTTCCTATATATAAATCTTTACCTCCGGACCATTCCGGAACTCCTCGTGACGTCCGGGATCTCATCCGGGACTCCGAACAACATTCGGTAACCACATACAAGCTTCCTTTATAACCCTAGCGTCATCGAACCTT
>NW_021195125.1:0-617 GCF_002162155.2 Triticum dicoccoides
T
Organism: Triticum dicoccoides; assembly: GCF_002162155.2. Taxonomy (NCBI): domain Eukaryota; kingdom Viridiplantae; phylum Streptophyta; class Magnoliopsida; order Poales; family Poaceae; genus Triticum; species Triticum dicoccoides. Next base: position 2 of record NW_021195125.1, read on the forward strand.
AACGCGAGTCGAGGCGGACGTCGTCGCGGTAGCGACGACGAATGCCGAGACGAGCACGTGACATCACTGCCATCCTGTCTTAACGTAACGCGAGTCGAGGCGGACGACGTCGCGGTAGCGACGACAGACGCCGAGACGAGCACGTGACAACACTGCCACCCTGTCTTAGCGTAACGCGAGTCGTGGCGGACGTCGTCGCGGTAGCGACGACGGACGCCGAGACGAGCACGTGACACCACAGCCACCCTGTCTTAGCGTCACGCGAGTCGAGGCGGACATTGTCGCGGTAGCGACGACGGGCACCGAGACGAGCACGTGACACCACTGCCACCCTGTCTTAGCGTCACGCGAGTCGAGGCGGACATCGTCGCGGTAGCCACGACGGACGCCGAGACGAGCACGTGACACCACTGCCACCCTGTCTTAGCGTCACGCGAGTCGAGGCGGACGTCGTCGCGGTAGCGACGACGGATACCGAGACGAGCACGTGACACCACTGCCACCCTCTCTTAGCGTAACGCGAGTCGAGGCGGACATCGTCGCAGTAGCGACGACGGACGCCGAGACGACCACGTGACACCACTGCCACCCTGTCGTAGCGTAACGCGAGTCGACG
>NW_021195126.1:0-1770 GCF_002162155.2 Triticum dicoccoides
TCATCGAACCTTAAGTGTGTAGACCCTACGGGTTCGGGAGACATGCAGACATGACCGAGACGTTCTCCGGTCAATAACCAACAGCGGGATCTGGATACCCATCTTGGCTCCCACATGTTCCACGATGATCTCATCGGATGAACCACGATGTCAAGGACTCAATCGATCCCGTATACAATTCCCTTTGTCTAGCGGTATTTTACTTGCCCGAGATTCGATCGTCGGTATACCGATACCTTGTTCAATCTCGTTACCGGCAAGTCACTTTACTCGTTCCGTAACACATCATCCCGTGATCAACTCCTTGGTCACATTGCACATATGATGATGTCCTACCGAGTGGGCCCAGAGATACCTCTCCGTTTACACGGAGTGACAAATCCCAGTCTCGATCCACATAAAACAATGGATACTTTCGGAGATACCTGTAGTGCACCTTTATAGTCACCCAGTTACGTTGTGACGTTTGATACACCCAAAGCACTCCTACGGTATCCAGGAGTTACACGATCTCATGGTCAAAGGAAGAGATACTTGACATTGGCAAAGCTCTAGCAAATGAACTACACGATCTTTGTGCTATGCTTAGGATTGGGTCTTGTCCATCACATCATTCTCCTAATGATGTGATCCCGTTATCAACGACATCCAATGTCCATAGCCAGGAAACCATGACTATCAGTTGATCACAACGAGCTAGTCAACTAGAGGCTCACTAGGGACATATTGTGGTCTATGTATTCACACGTGTATTACGATTTCCGGATAATACAGTTATAGCATGAATAAAAGACAATTATCATGAACAAGGAAATATAATAATAATACTTTTATTATTGCCTCTAGGGCATATTTCCAACAGTAACGCCCCGGATTCGATGCGCCAAGTGTCTGCCAGTTATTCGTCGTTGTTGCCCTGTCATTTGCTTGCGTGTTGCACTTTGCCATGTCATCATGTGCATTTCATTTTGCATACGTGTTGGTTTCTTGCATCCGAGCATTTTCCCCGTTGTCCGTTTTGCAATCTGGTACTCCTATGTCCTCCGGCGTCCCCCTTTTGTCTCTAGTTGTGAGTGGATGCTAAACGTTCTCGGAATGGACCGAGTCTTGCCAAGCGTCCTTGGTATAGCACCGGTAGACCGCCTGTCAAGTTTCGTGCCATTTGGAGGTCGTTTGATACTCCAACGGTTAATCGGGTAACCGTAAAAGCCCTCTTTGTGTTGCAGCCCAACACCCCTCCAAAACAGCCCAAAAACACATCCAAACACCTTCCATGCTCTCGGTCGTTCGATCACGATCGTGTGGGAGAAAACCGCACTCCATTTGGAGTATCCTAGCTCCCAGAATCTATAAATAGGCCTCCCCCGTCCAAATTCTCGGTCTAACCCTAGCCTTCCTCTTCCTCGCGCCGTCGGACACGTCCAACCCCGCGCCGGACATGTCCACCGCCCCAGCCACCTCACTCCGACCAATCAGGCGTCACCATGTCACCCCGCCGCCGCCCGCAGCCAACCCGTGCGCGCCACGTGTCCGTCGCCCGCGCCCTCTCTCTCCTCCGCCGCCCGCGGCCCGCCAGGCCCGCCACAGGCCCCCGCGGGCCCGTCTCTCCGCCGCCGGGGTCCGCCTGCGCCCCGCTGGACTCACGCCGCCGCCGGCGTGCCCCGACCTGCCGGCGCGCGCGCCGCCCGTCACCGGAGCGCGCCGCCGCCGTGCGCCCATCCCGCCGCCGCGCCGTCCTTCGTCGCCGCGCCGGAGCGCCTCCCCGACGGC
>NW_021195127.1:0-1219 GCF_002162155.2 Triticum dicoccoides
GAAGATTCATTGAGAATTTCTCAAGGATTGCTAAGCCTATGACTGAATTGTTGAAAAAGGATAACAAATTCATATGGACTGAGGACTGTGAGGCAAGTTTTCAGGAGTTGAAGAAAAGATTGGTTACCTCACCAGTTTTGATATTGCCAGATCAGACTAAGGATTATGAGGTGTATTGCGACGCTTCACGTCGAGGACTTGGAGCAGTGCTTATGCAGGAAGGAAGAGTTGTTTCATATGCTTCACGACAACTTAAGCCCCATGAGTTGAATTATGCCACCCATGATTTGGAGTTAGCAGCCGTTGTGCATGCCCTGAAGACGTGGAGACATTTCCTCATTGGAAATCATTGTGAAGTATATACGGATCACAAGAGTTTGAAGTACATCTTCACACAGAAGGAATTGAATCTCAGACAAAGGAGATGGTTAGAACTTATCAAGGATTATGATATGAGATTGCATTATCACCCCGGAAAGGCTAATGTCGTAGCAGACGCATTGAGCCGTAAGAGCCACGTCAATACCCTAATGATGGGAGGAATACCCAATGAGTTAGCCGAGGACCTTCGAGAGCTATGTTTGGAAATAGTTCCGAGAGGCTACGTAGCAACATTGGAGATTCAGTCGACACTGATGGACCAAATCAGAGAAGCCCAAAAGGCAGATAAGGAAGTTGCCTCTATAAAGGAGAAAATGGGCAAAGGAAAGGCTAAAGGATTTCGTGAGGATGAACACGATACCCTATGGTTTGAAGACTGTGTTTTTGTGCCCAATAACCCAGAAATCAGGAAGTTGATTTTACAAGAAGCCCATGATTCACCCTATTCGATTCACCCAGGAAATACCAAGATGTATTTGGATTTGAAGAACACTTTCTGGTGGACCGGAATGAAGAAGGATATTGCGGAGTATGTAGCTATTTGCGATGTATGTCAGAGAGTAAAGGCAGAACATCAGAAGCCAGCAGGATTGTTACAACCGTTGCCGATACCCGAATGGAAGTGGGATAAACTAGGCATGGATTTCATCACAGGTTTGCCAAAGACCCGTTCAGGATATGACTCGATTTGGGTTATAGTCGACCGTTTAACAAAGGTAGCTCATTTCATTCCAGTCAAGACTACCTATAGCAGTGCTAAGTTGGCAAAGATATACATGACCAGAATTGTGTGTTTACACGGAGTTCCGAGGAGCATCGTATCAGATAGAGGAACCCA
>NW_021195128.1:0-930 GCF_002162155.2 Triticum dicoccoides
GATCCATCCCCACCCTCGGGGGCCCGCGAGGAACAGCCAAACGCCGGCGACGATCGCCGGAGCCCCGCTCCGCTCGGGCAGAGGAGGGAGACGACGCACGGCGACTGGTCAAACCTGACCAGTGGGCCCCTGGACCCACTGTCAGCAACCCCGCGCCGTCCACGCTGGAGTAAGTGGAGGCGTCATACCCGTAATACGTCTTCTCTGCGCGAAAGCGTAATCTCTTCAAAACGTTTTCTTTTCTGTTTTAATTTAAAAACAGATATTGACCAGAACTTTGACTAGCTATAACTTTTTAAATATAAGTCCAAATGAGTTGATTCTTTTTCCTACCTTCTTCAAATTTGATCTAGTTTATTTTAAGATTTATTTAAAAAAAATTCAAACAACTTTTTGGTTCTGTTTTTGAAATATGTGTTAATTCAAATATATTTTCAAACAGGATTTTGGGGAAAGAGAAGAAAACTTTCAAAAGTTTGGAGAGCACCCTGCCTTTCCACACATTGACGGCAAGCATTCTGAACCCCGGCATAATAATTTTTGGAGTAATCATTGATGCATTTATAACACCACCGCATTTCGAAGGACTTGTTATTTCATGTGATATGATCATATGCATGGGTGCATGTTATTGATTTCCATGCTGTTGGAAATGAACACACTTGTGATGATAATCATCCTCATGTGCCTTGCATGCATACCGGTAGGAACCGGGAAAACCTCTGCCTTGGGTAGGCATGAGTTTGTCGCCGGTCACCATCGGGACGGTTATGTCCGGTATGGCATGGTAAGAAATAATGAGTGTTGATTGTATTGGTTGAAATATATTCGTTATACTAATCATGCAGGGAATACTTGAACCTCCTGAGTCGACCGTAGATCGAGTCTTGTTCCAGTAACCCCCATACTTGTTTCGTACTACCACTCGTC
>NW_021195129.1:0-1024 GCF_002162155.2 Triticum dicoccoides
GGGACCCCAAAACAGTGAGTAATAATCCATGAAACGGGCCAAAATCGGCAAAAACTGCCAATGTTGATGACCGACACGTAAGCGCACCTTGGGATTCAACAACTATCGAAATCGCTTCGGGACCCCAAAATAGTGAGTAATAATTCAACAAACGGTCTAGAATCAGCCAAAACTGCGAGTGTTGATGAGCGACACGTAAATGCACCCCAGGGTTCGTTAATCATGGAAACCACTCCGGGAGCCCAAAACAGTGAGTAATAATCCATGAAACGGGCCAGAATCAGCCAACCTGCGAGTGTTGATGACCGACACGTAAACGCACCCCAGGGTTCGGTAATCATGGAAACCACTCCGGGACCCCAAAACAGTGAGTAATAATCCATGAAACGGGCCAGAATCGGCCATAACTGCCAATGTTGATGACCGACACGTAAGCACACCTTGGGGTTCAACAACTATGGCAATCACTTCGGGACCACAAAATAGTGAGTAATAATCCAAGAAACGGGCCAGAATCGGCCCAAACTGCCAGTGTTGATGACTGACACATAAGGGAACCTTGGGGTTCAACAACTATGGAAATCGCTTCGGGACCCCAAAACAGTGAGTAATAATCCATGAAACGGGCCAAAATCGGCAAAAACTGCCAGTGTTGATGACCGACACGTAAGCGCACCTTGGGGTTCAACAACTATGGGAATCGCTTCGGGACCCCAAAACAGTGAGCAATAATCCAAGAAACGGGCCAGAATCGGCCAAACTGCGTGTGTTGATGACCGACACATAAACGCACCCCAGGATTCGTTAATCGTGGAAATCACTCTTGGACCCCAAAACAGTGAGTAATAGTCCATGAAACGGGCCAGAATCGGCTAAAACAGCCAGTGTTGATGACCGGCACGTAACCGCACCTTGGGGTTCAACAACTATGGAAATTGCTTCGGCACCCCAAAACTGTGAGTAATAATCCAAGAAACGGGCCAGAATCGGCCAAACCGCGAGTGTTGATGACTGACACGTAAAC
>NW_021195129.1:3657-4283 GCF_002162155.2 Triticum dicoccoides
ACGGGCCAGAATCGGCTAAAACAGCCAGTGTTGATGACCGGCACGTAACCGCACCTTGGGGTTCAACAACTATGGAAATTGCTTCGGGACCCCAAAACTATGAGTAATAATCCAAGAAACGGGCCAGAATCGGCCAAACCGTGAGTGTTGATGACCGACACGTAAACGCACCCAGGGTTCGGTAATCGTTGGAATCACTCTGGGACCCCAAAATAGTGAGTAATTGTCCATGAAACGGGCCAGAATCAGCCAAAACTGCCAGTGTTGATGACCGACACATAAGCGTACCTTGGGGGTCAACAACTATGGAAATCGCTTCGGGACCCCAAAATAGTGAGTAATAGTCCATGAAACAGGCTAGAATCGACCAAAACTGCCAGTGTTGATGACCGACACGTAAGCGTACCTTGGGGGTCAACAACTATGGAAATCGCTTCGGGACCCCAAAACAGTGAGTAATAATCCAAGAAACGGGCCAGAATCGGCCAATTTGCGAGTGTTGATGACCGAGACATCAACGCACCCAGGGTTCGTTAATCATGGAAACCACTCCGGGACCCCAAAACAGTGAGTAATAATCCATGAAACGGGCCAAAATCGGCAAAAACTGCCAATGTTGATGACCG
>NW_021195129.1:7304-8403 GCF_002162155.2 Triticum dicoccoides
AACTATGGGAATCGCTTCGGGACCCCAAAATAGTGAGTAATAATTCAACAAACGGTCTAGAATCAGCCAAAACTGCGAGTGTTGATGAGCGACACGTAAATGCACCCCAGGGTTCGTTAATCATGGAAACCACTCCGGGAGCCCAAAACAGTGAGTAATAATCCATGAAACGGGCCAGAATCAGCCAACCTGCGAGTGTTGATGACCGACACGTAAACGCACCCCAGGGTTCGGTAATCATGGAAACCACTCCGGGACCCCAAAACAGTGAGTAATAATCCATGAAACGGGCCAGAATCGGCCATAACTGCCAATGTTGATGACCGACACGTAAGCACACCTTGGGGTTCAACAACTATGGGAATCAATTCGGGACCACAAAATAGTGAGTAATAATCCAAGAAACGGGCCAGAATCGGCCCAAACTGCCAGTGTTGATGACTGACACATAAGGGAACCTTGGGGTTCAACAACTATGGAAATCGCTTCGGGACCCCAAAACAGTGAGTAATAATCCATGAAACGGGCCAAAATCGGCAAAAACTGCCAGTGTTGATGACCGACACGTAAGCGCACCTTGGGGTTCAACAACTATGGGAATCGCTTCGGGACCCCAAAACAGTGAGCAATAATCCAAGAAACGGGCCAGAATCGGCCAAACTGCGTGTGTTGATGACCGACACATAAACGGACCCCAGGATTCGTTAATCGTGGAAATCACTCTTGGACCCCAAAACAGTGAGTAATAGTCCATGAAACGGGCCAGAATCGGCTAAAACAGCCAGTGTTGATGACCGGCACGTAACCGCACCTTGGGGTTCAACAACTATGGAAATTGCTTCGGGACCCCAAAACTATGAGTAATAATCCAAGAAACGGGCCAGAATCGGCCAAACCGTGAGTGTTGATGACCGACACGTAAACGCACCCAGGGTTCGGTAATCGTTGGAATCACTCTGGGACCCCAAAATAGTGAGTAATTGTCCATGAAACGGGCCAGAATCAGCCAAAACTGCCAGTGTTGATGACCGACACATAAGCGTACCTTGGGGGTCAACAACTATGGAAATCGCTTCGGGACCCCAAAATAGTGAGTAAT
>NW_021195129.1:11190-11988 GCF_002162155.2 Triticum dicoccoides
TGCCAATGTTGATGACCGACACGTAAGCGCACCTTGGGATTCAACAACTATGGAAATCGCTTCGGGACCCCAAAATAGTGAGTAATAATTCAACAAATGGTCTAGAATCAGCCAAAACTGCGAGTGTTGATGAGCGACACGTAAATGCACCCCAGGGTTCGTTAATCGTGGAAACCACTCCGGGAGCCCAAAACAGTGAGTAATAATCCATGAAACGGGCCAGAATCAGCCAACCTGCGAGTGTTGATGACCGACACATAAACGCACCCCAGGGTTCGGTAATCATGGAAACCACTCCGGGACCCCAAAACAGTGAGTAATAATCCATGAAACGGGCCAGAATCGGCCATAATTGCCAATGTTGATGACCGACATGTAAGCGCACCTTGGGGTTCAACAACTATGGGAATCACTTTGGGAAACCAAAATAGTGAGTAATAATCGAAGAAACGGGCCAGAATCGGCCCAAACTGCCAGTGTTGATGACTGACACGTAAGGGATCCTTGGGGCTCAACAACTATGAAAATCGCTTCGGGACCCCAAAACAGTGAGTAATTATCCATGAAACAGGCCAAAATCGGCAAAAACTGCCAGTGTTGATGACCGACACGTAAGTGCACCTTGGGGTTCAACAACTATGGAAATCGCATCGGGACCCCAAAACAGTGAGCAATAATCCAAGAAACGGGCCAGAATCGGCCAAACTGCGTGTGTTGATGACCAATACATAAACGCACCCCAGGATTCGTTAATCGTGGAAATCACTCTCGGACCCCAAAACAGTGAGTAATAGTCCA
>NW_021195129.1:15776-17084 GCF_002162155.2 Triticum dicoccoides
CGACACGTAAGCGCACCTTGGGGTTCAACAACTATGGAAATCGCTTCGGGACCCCAAAATAGTGAGCAATAATCCAAGAAACGGGCCAGAATCGGCCAAACTGCGTGTGTTGATGACCGACACATAAACGCACCCCAGGATTCGTTAATCGTGGAAATCACTCTTGGACCCCAAAACAGTGAGTAATAGTCCATGAAACGGGCCAGAATCGGCTAAAACAGCCAGTGTTGATGACCGGCACGTAACCGCACCTTGGGGTTCAACAACTATGGAAATTGCTTCGGGACCCCAAAACTGTGAGTAATAATCCAAGAAACGGGCCAGAATCGGCCAAACCGTGAGTGTTGATGACCGACACGTAAACGCACCCAGGGTTCGGTAATCGTTGGAATCACTCTGGGACCCCAAAATAGTGAGTAATAGTCCATGAAACGGGCCAGAATCAGCCAAAATTGCCAGTGTTGATGACCGACACGTAAGCGTACCTTGGGGGTCAACAACTATGGAAATCGCTTCGGGACCCCAAAATAGTGAGTAATAGTCCATGAAACAGGCTAGAATCGACCAAAACTGCCAGTGTTGATGACCGACACGTAAGCGTACCTTGGGGGTCAACAACTATGGAAATCGCTTCGGGACCCCAAAACAGTGAGTAATAATCCAAGAAACGGGCCAGAATCGGCCAATTTGCGAGTGTTGATGACCGAGACATAAACGCACCCAGGGTTCGTTAATCATGGAAACCACTCTGGGACCCCAAAACAGTGAGTAATAATCCATGAAACGGGCCAAAATCGGCAAAAACTGCCAATGTTGATGACCGACACGTAAGCGCACCTTGGGATTCAACAACTATCGAAATCGCTTCGGGACCCCAAAATAGTGAGTAATAATTCAACAAACGGTCTAGAATCAGCCAAAACTGCGAGTGTTGATGAGCGACACGTAAATGCACCCCAGGGTTCGTTAATCATGGAAACCACTCCGGGAGCCCAAAACAGTGAGTAATAATCCATGAAACGGGCCAGAATCAGCCAACCTGTGAGTGTTGATGACCGACACGTAAACGTACCCCAGGGTTCGGTAATCATGGAAACCACTCCGGGACCCCAAAACAGTGAGTAATAATCCATGAAACGGGCCAGAATCGGCCATAACTGCCAATGTTGATGACCGACACGTAAGCACACCTTGGGGTTCAACAACTATGGGAATCACTTCGGGACCACAAAATAGTGAGTAATAATCCAAGAAACGGGCCAGAATCGGCCCAAACTGCCAGTGTTGATGACTGACACATAAGGGAAC
>NW_021195129.1:19764-20351 GCF_002162155.2 Triticum dicoccoides
CGAGTGTTGATGACCGAGACATAAACGCACCCTGGGTTCGTTAATCATGGAAACCACTCCGGGACCCCAAAACAGTGAGTAATAATCCATGAAACGGGCCAGAATCGGCCATAATTGCCAATGTTGATGACCGACACGTAAGCGCTCCTTGGGGTTCAACAACTATGGGAATCACTTTGGGAAACCAAAATAGTGAGTAATAATCGAAGAAACGGGCCAGAATCGGCCCAAACTGCCAGTGTTGATGACTGACACGTAATGGAACCTTGGGGCTCAACAACTATGAAAATCGCTTCGGGACCCCAAAACAGTGAGTAATTATCCATGAAACGGGCCAAAATCGGCAAAAACTGCCAGTGTTGATGACCGACACGTAAGCGCACCTTGGGGTTCAACAACTATGGAAATCGCATCGGGACCCCAAAACAGTGAGCAATAATCCAAGAAACGGGCCAGAATCGGCCAAACTGCGTGTGTTGATGACCAACACATAAACACACCCCAGGATTCGTTAATCGTGGAAATCACTCTTGGACCCCAAAACAGTGAGTAATAGTCCATGAAACGGCCCAGAATCGGCTAAAACA
>NW_021195129.1:21077-21816 GCF_002162155.2 Triticum dicoccoides
CGAAGAAACGGGCCAGAATCGGCCCAAACTGCCAGTGTTGATGACTGACACGTAAGGGAACCTTGGGGCTCAACAACTATGAAAATCGCTTCGGGACCCCAAAACAACGAGTAATTATCCATGAAACGGGCCAAAATCGGCAAAAACTGCCAGTGTTGATGACCGACACGTAAGCGCACCTTGGGGTTCAATAACTATGGAAATCGCATCGGGACCCCCAAACAGTGAGCAATAATCCAAGAAACGGGCCAGAATCGGCCAAACTGCGTGTGTTGATGACCAATACATAAATGCACCCCAGGATTCATTAATCGTGGAAATCACTCTTGGACCCCAAAACAGTGAGTAATAGTCCATGAAACGGGCCAGAATCGGCTAAAACAGCCAGTGTTGATGACCGGCACGTAACCGCACCTTGGGGTTCAACAACTATGGAAATTGCTTCGGGACCCCAAAACTGTGAGTAATAATCCAAGAAACGGGCCAGAGTCGGCCAATGTGCGAGTGTTGATGACCGAGACATAAACGCACCCAGGGTTCGTTAATCATGGAAACCACTCCGGGACCCCAAAACAGTGAGTAATAATCCATGAAACGGGCCAGAAATCGGCAAAAAGTGCCAATGTTGATGACCGACACGTAAGCGCACCTTGGGATTCAACAACTATGGAAATCACTTCGGGACCCCAAAATAGTGAGTAATAATTCAACAAACGGGCTAGAATCAACCAAAACTGCG
>NW_021195129.1:21841-23124 GCF_002162155.2 Triticum dicoccoides
AAAACTGCCAGTGTTGATGACCGACACGTAAGCGTACCTTGGGGGTCAACAACTATGGAAATCGCTTCGGGACCCCAAAACAGTGAGTAATAATCCAAGAAACGGGCCAGAATCGGCCAATTTGCGAGTGTTGATGACCGAGACATAAACGCACCCAGGGTTCGTTAATCATGGAAACCACTCCGGGACCCCAAAATAGTGAGTAATAATCCATGAAACGGGCCAAAAATCGGCAAAAACTGCCAATGTTGATGACCGACATGTAAGCGCACCTTGGGATTCAACAACTATGGAAATCGCTTCGGGACCCCAAAATAGTGAGTAATAATTCAACAAACGGTCTAGAATCAACCAAAACTGCGAGTGTTGATGAGCGACACGTAAACGCACCCCAGGGTTCGTTAATCATGGAAACCACTCCGGGACCCCAAAACAGTGAGTAATAATCCATGAAACGGGCCAGAATCAGCCAACCTGCGAGTGTTGATGACCGACACGTAAACGCACCCCAGGGTTCGGTAATCATGGAAACCACTCCGGGACCCCAAAATAGTGAGTAATAATCCATGAAACGGGCCAGAATCGGCCATAACTGCCAATGTTGATGGCCGACACGTAAGCGCACCTTGTGGTTCAACAACTATGGGAATCACTTCGGGACCCCAAAATAGTGAGTAATAATCCAAGAAACGGGCCAGAATCGGCCCAAACTGCAAGTGTTGATGACTGACACATAAGGGAACCTTGGGGTTCAACAACTATGGAAATCGCTTCGGGACCCCAAAACAGTGAGTAATAATCCATGAAACGGGCCAAAATCGGCAAAAACTGCCAGTGTTGATGACCGACACGTAAGCGCACCTTGGGGTTCAACAACTATGGGAATCGCTTCGGGACCCCAAAACAGTGAGCAATAATCCAAGAAACGAGCCAGAATCGGCCAAACTGCGTGTGTTGATGACTGACACATAAACGCACCCCAGGATTCGTTAATCGTGGAAATCACTCTTGGACCCCAAAACAGTGAGTAATAGTCCATGAAACGGGCCAGAATCGGCTAAAACAGCCAGTGTTGATGACCGACACGTAACCGCACCTTGGGGTTCAACAACTATGGAAATTGCTTCGGGACCCCAAAACTGTGAGTAATAATCCAAGAAACGGGCCAGAATCGGCCAAACCGCGAGTGTTGATGACCGACACGTAAATGCACCCAGGGTTCGTTAGTCGTTGGAATCACTCTGGGACCCAAAATAGTGAGTAATAGTCCATGAAACGGGCTA
>NW_021195129.1:24117-24405 GCF_002162155.2 Triticum dicoccoides
AGTAATAATCCAAGAAACGGGCCAGAATCGGCCAAACCGCGAGTGTTGATGACCGACACGTAAATGCACCCAGGGTTCGTTAGTCGTTGGAATCACTCTGGGACCCCAAAATAGTGAGTAATAGTCCATGAAACGGGCCAGAATCGGCAAAAACTGCCAGTGTTGATGACCGACACGTAAGCGTACCTTGGGGGTCAACAACTATGGAAATCGCTTCGGGACCCCAAAACAGTGAGTAATAATCCAAGAAACGGGCCAGAATCGGCCAATTTGCGAGTGTTGATGACC
>NW_021195129.1:29551-30267 GCF_002162155.2 Triticum dicoccoides
GGGACCCCAAAATAGTGAGTAATAATCCAAGAAACGGGCCAGAATCGGCCCAAACTGCAAGTGTTGATGACTGACACATAAGGGAACCTTGGGGTTCAACAACTATGGAAATCGCTTCGGGACCCCAAAACAGTGAGTAATAATCCATGAAACGGGCCAAAATCGGCAAAAACTGCCAGTGTTGATGACCGACACGTAAGCGCACCTTGGGGTTCAACAACTATGGAAATCGCTTCGGGACCCCAAAACAGTGAGCAATAATCCATGAAACGGGCCAGAATCGGCCAAACTGCGTGTGTTGATGACCGACACATAAACGCACCCAAGGATTCGTTAATCGTGGAAATCAGTCTTGGACCCCAAAACAGTGAGTAATAGTCCATGAAACGGGCCAGAATCGGCTAAAACAGCCAGTGTTGATGACCGGCACGTAACCGCACCTTGGGGTTCAACAACTATGGAAATTGCTTCGGGACCCCAAAACTGTGAGTAATAATCCAAGAAACGGGCCAGAATCGGCCAAACCGCGAGTGTTGATGACCGACACGTAAACGCACCCAGGGTTCGTTAATCGTTGGAATTACTCTGGGACCCCAAAATAGTGAGTAATAGTCCATGAAACGGGCCAGAATCAGCCAACCTGCGAGTGTTGATGACCGACACGTAAACGCACCCCAGGGTTCGGTAATCATGGAAACCACTCCGGGACCCCAAAA
>NW_021195130.1:0-988 GCF_002162155.2 Triticum dicoccoides
CACCATGTCCTAGCAAACCGTTGATTGGCTATGTTACCGCTTTGCTCAGCCCCTCTTATAGCATTGTTAGTTGCAGGTGAAGATTGAAGTTTGTTTCTTGTTGGAACATGGAGATGTTGTTCCTTGTTGGAACATGTTTACTTGTTGGGATATCACAATATATCTTACTTAATTAATGCATCTATATACTTGGTAAAGGGTGGAAGGCTCGGCCTTATGCCTGGTGTTTTGTTCCACTCTTGCCGCCCTAGTTTCCGTCATATCGGTGTTATGTTCCCGGATTTTGCGTTCCTTACGCGGTTGGGCTATTATGGGAACCCCTTGACAGTTCGCCTTAAGTAAAGCTCTTCCAGCAATGCCCAACATTGGTTTTACCATTCGCCACCTAGCCTTTTCTTTCCCTTGGGTTCTGCAGACTCAAGGGTCATCATTATTTTACCCCCCCGGGCCAGTGCTCCTCTGAGTGTTGGTCCGAACTAGAGCCCTGTGCAGCGCCCCCTCGGGGAAACTCGAGGTTTGGTTTTAGTTGTATGGATTGCTCATCTGAGTGTGCCCTGAGAAAGAGATATGTGCAGCTCCTATCGGGATTTGTCGGCACATTCGGGCGGTGTTGCTGGTTTAGTTTTACCCTGTCGAAATGTCTTGTTGTACCGGGATACCGAGTCTGATCGGAATGTCTCGGGTGGAGGTCTATTCCTTCGTTGACCGTGAGAGCTTGTGATGGGCTAAGTTGGGACACCCCTGCAGGGTATTATCTTTCGAAAGCCGTGCCCGCGGTTATGGGCAGATGGGAATTTGTTAACGTCCGGTTGTAGAAAACCCGAAGTTGACCTTATTTAAAATACATCAACCGCGTGTGTAACCGTGATGGTCTCTTCTCGGCGGAGTCCGGGAAGTGAACACGGTGTTGGAGTTATGCTTGACGTAGGTTGCTATAGGATCACTTCTTGATCATACTTTTATCGACCGTGCTTTGCCCTCTCTTCTC
>NW_021195131.1:0-1265 GCF_002162155.2 Triticum dicoccoides
ATTATAATAATGCAGATGAATCGGCAATGGATGTACGGTAACCGACTATCCCGCGAGTTCACTACGGGTTTAAAAGATTTCCTCGTAGTGGCTAATGCGAACAAGCAGAAGGGTTTTGTTATCTGTCCATGTGTTGACTGTAAGAATCAAAAGGGTTACTCTTCCTCAAGAGAAGTTCACCTGCACCTGCTTCGGCACGGTTTCATGCCAAGCTATAATTGTTGGACCAAGCATGGAGAAAGAGGGGTTATAATGGAAGAAGATGAAGAAGGGGATGATTTCATCGATGAAAGCTATCTTGCTCATTTCGGTGATACTTTCATGGAGGATGCTGAAGGTGAAGGGGAAGGTGAAGGGGAAGGTGAAGGTGAAGAAGAGGCACGTGATGAGACCGTTGATGATCTTGGTTTAGGACCCGCCGCGGATCACGTCCAGGATCCTGAATTCTTGCTGGACCAAGGCGGCGTCCACCATGTCATGGTGTTATGCTAGCGGCGATTGGGAGGCGATCCGGGCTGCTAGGGTTTAACCATGACCTGATCATGGTGGCACCGGAACATGTGAGGTGAGCGCTGCCGGACTCGTCCGCCTCGCCATCACTGATGATTGCGTCGGCTGTGGCCACGTCCCTCTCCGGACGGCTGTGATGATGGAGGGAACCGCCATCACTACCAGGCTCTCCACCCATGGACGCATCGAGTCGTTGCTCGGGGCCAGCCCCCCGCTGTGCTAGATCGCGCATCGGCTTCAGCAGCCTGACCGTAGGGGTGAAGCAACAGCACACTCATACAGCCGGGATCAGGTCCGCCATTAAATTTTCCTGCGTGATGTGTAAGTAGACGATCTATTTGTAGTTTTTAGTATGCTAGATCGATTCAACAGAGCCAAACGCACGTATGTGCAAAGCTAGATCGTAAGCATACAGATAAGAAACTTGATTGATGTTCCCCACACGTACGTGATGCTCATGTTTCTCTTTATTTGTTTTTAATACTGACACAATTAGGCCTCCGTGTGATTGATGTACTTTTTCATGTCACAAGGAATTTGGTATGCATGAAGATTTGACTGTGGTTGGAAGAAATTGTTGAACAATTGTTAGTAGTCCATTGTAATCTCTGCCATTTGACGCCGATGGCAAACAAAAATGTTGTTAATAATTTTCTGTATTCAGCCATGAACCACATGTGATGGCACCGCCGCGAGATTCCCAAGGGCAGCATGGTCATGCACGAGTTGGACAAGAAGGAGAGGCTCATCAAGGC
>NW_021195132.1:0-1847 GCF_002162155.2 Triticum dicoccoides
GGGGGGGGGGACGTTTTTTTTCACGAAATACGGTGGCCCGTTCGGTGGGTCCCAGCAGTCAGGACGGAAACGTTTTTTTCGCGAAATAAGGTGGCCCGTCCGGTGGGTCCCTGCTGTCAGGTGGAGGAATAATTATTTAGCGCATAATAAGGAGGCACTTCCTTGCGGCCGTCATGGACCCAGCTGTCAGCCTCTCCATGTATAGTACTCTTCCAATGGAAGTTGGTCGTTGACCATGTTGACCACACTGCGCCAAGAGGACCAGGGTGGTGGACGACGGTGAGGCCTAGGAAGGGGACGACGCGGAGCCGGGGAAGACGCAACAGTGGAAGCCCGTGCAGAGAGGAGTACGAGGGTTCACTGGTTCGGCTGCGGTGTGAGGCTGCCGTCGCCGCAGAATAACAGGGTGTGTGGGTGAGTGGAGGGATGGCCTGGCAAGCGGTGGGAGTAGTATGGGGGCGGTGAGGCCTCCGCGGCAGTACAGCCAGCCACGGGAGGCAGGAGCAGGCGGCAGGACCGGTGCTGCTTTGGGCGGCTGGAGCAAGAAGACCAGAGGTTGAAGAAGCACTATGGCCGTTGGATGGACATCGTACGGTCACTGAAGCTAGAGTCGTTTATATTGACTAAGTTGACAGGTCAGCCTCCAAAACGGTGCGCCCGAGATGTCAGGGGGAGGAATCATTTTTTGGGCGGCCGAAGCTAAGAATATCCGAGATTGAAGAAGAACCATGACATCCGTTGGATAGACATGCAATGGCCACTGCTGCTAGAACCGTGTGTTGACTATAATAAGTTGACAAAGCCTTGCATACGCGTCAACTTATTTTTTTAGGGGACGCGTCACTTAGTAGGCCCACAAGTGTGTGGCAGAGAACTTATAGCCCATTTGTGATTTGTAAAAATGTACAACCCATTTTTGAATTCTAATGGAATTTACTACAACCCATTTACAGTTTGTTAAAAGTACAACCCATTTTCTAGCTAGGACAACAATTAATAATTTCAACCAATCATTGAAGACAGAAACCTAAGTTGTTGTTTCTTGAAAGTTTGGGGCTGCGACGCTTATGTGAAAAGTTTCAGTTTGATAAGCTCGAACCCAAAGCAGATAAAAATGCATCTTCATAGGACACCCAAAATAGTTGGGTATACCTCCTAATTCAGACCCAGAAGCAAAAGTGATTGTTTCTTGAAACGGGTCCTTTCTCGAGGAAAAGTTTCTCTCGAAAGAATTGAGTGGGAGGATGGTGGAGACTTGATGAGGTTATTGAACCGTAACTTCAACTAGTGTGTAGCAGGGCAAAGGAAGTTGTTCCTGTGGCACCTACACCAATTGAAGTAGAAGCTTATGATAGTGATCATGAAACTTCAGATCAAGTCACTACCATACCTCGTAGGTCGACGAGGATGCGTACTGCTTCAGAGTAATACGTGATCCTGTCTTGGAGGTCATGTTGCTAGACAACAATGAACCTACGAGCTATGGAGAAGTAATGGTGAGCCCATATTCTAACAAATGGTTAGAAGCCATAAAATCCGAGAGAGGATCCATGACTTTGGAAGTAATACTTGATGGTCATAAGGCCGTTGGGTAAAGATGGATTTTAAAAGGAAGACATACAATGATGGTAAGTATCACCATTAAGAAGGCTCGACTTGTCGTTAAAGATGTTTTCCGACAAGTTCAAGGAGTTGACTACGGTGAGGCTTTCTCACTCGTAGCGATGCTAAGAGTCTGTTGAAAATGGATTAGCAGTTACTGCATTATTTATGAAATCTTGCAGATAGAATGTCAAAACATTGTTTCCTCGACAGTTTTCTTGAGGAAAGGTTGTATGTGATATAAC
>NW_021195132.1:6806-10966 GCF_002162155.2 Triticum dicoccoides
AGGTATAAGACCTCCGACAATTTTTCTTAGCCTGCAAACTAACGGAGAAAAGCTCAATCGTTGAGATTGTGCTCAGATTGTCTGAATGCAACAATCACTTGAATCGAGTGGGAGTTGATCTTCCAGATGAGATAGTGATGTTTCTCCAAAGTCATTGCCACCAAGCTACTAGGGCTTCGTGATGAACTATAACATATCAAGGATAGATGATCCTTGAGGTATTCACGATGTTTGACACTGCGAAAGTAGAAATCAAGAAGGAGCATCAATTGTTGATGGTTGGTGAAACCACTAGTTTCAAGAAGGGCAAGGACAAGAAGGGACACTTCATGAAACAGCAAATCAGTTGCTGCTCCAATGAAGAAACCCAAGGTTGAACCCAAACCCGAGACTAAGTGCTTCTGTAATAAGGGGAACAGCCACTGGAGCAGAATTACCCTAGATACTTGGTAGATAAGAAGGCTGGCAAGGTCGATAGAAGTATATTGAATATACATTATGTTAATGTGTACTTTACTAGTACTCCTAGTAGCACCAGGGTATTAGATACCGGTTCGGTTGCTAAGTGTTAGTAACTCGAAATAAAAGCTACGGAATAAACGGAGACTAGCTAAAGGTGAGCTGACGATATGTGTTGGAAGTGTTTCCAAGGTTGATGTGATCAAATATCGCACGCTCCCTCTACCATCGAGATTGGTGTTAAACCTAAATAATTGTTATTTGGTGTTTGCGTTGAGCATAGACATGATTGGATTATGTCTATCGCAATACGGTTATTCGTTTAAGGAGAATAATGGTTACTCTGTTTATTTGAATGATACCTTCAATGGTCTTGCACCTAAAAGGAATGGTTTATTGAATCTCGATCGTAGTAATACACATTTTCATGCCAAAAGATATAAGATAGTAATGATAGTACCACTTACTTGTGGCACTGCCATGTAAGTCATATTGGTGTAAAACGCATGAAGAAGCTCCATGTTGATGGATCTTTGGACTCACTCGTTTTGAAAAGTTTGAGACATGCAAAACATGTCTATTGGTGTATACGCATGAAGAAACTCCATGCAGATGGATCTTTTGGACTCACTTGATTTTGAATCACTTGAGATATGCAAATCATACCACATGGGCAAGATGACTAAGAAGCCTCGTTTTCAGTAAGATGGAACAAGATAGCAACTTGTTGGAAGTAACATATTTTGATGTGTGCAGTCCAATGAGTGCTGAGGCATGCAGTGAATATCGTTATGTTCTTGCTTCACAGATGATTTGAATAGATGTTGAGTATATTTACTTGATGAAACACAAGTCTGAATTATTGAATGGTTCAAGTAATTTCAGAGTGAAGTTGAATATCATCGTGACAAGAGGATAAAGTGTCTATGATATGATCATAGAGATGAGTATCTGAGTTACGATCTTTGGCACGCAATTAAGACATTGTGGAAATTGTTTCACAATTAATACCGCCTGGAACACCATAATGTGATGGTGTGTCCGAACATCATATATGCACCCTATTGGATATGGGGCATGCCATGATGTCTCTTATCGAATTACCACTATCGTTCATGGGTTAGGCATTAGAGACAAGCGCACTCACTTTAATAGGGCACCACGTAATTCCGTTGAGACGACACCGAACTATGGTTTGGAGAAACCTAAGTTGTTGTTTCTTGAAAGTTTGGGGCTGCGACGCTTATGTGAAAAGTTTCAGTTTGATAAGCTCGAACCCAAAGCGGATAAAAATGCATCTTCATAGGACACCCAAAATAGTTGGGTATACCTCCTAATTCAGACCCAGAAGCAAAAGTGATTGTTTCTTGAAACGGGTCCTTTCTCGAGGAAAAGTTTCTCTCGAAAGAATTGAGTGGGAGGATGGTGGAGACTTGATGAGATTATTGAACCGTAACTTCAACTAGTGTGTAGCAGGGCACAGGAACTTGTTCCTGTGGCACCTAACCAATTGAAGTAGAAGCTTATGATAGTGATCATGAAACTTCGGATCAAGTCACTACCAAACCTCGTAGGTCGACGAGGATGCGTACTGCTTCAGAGTAATACGTGATCCTGTCTTGGAGGTCATGTTGCTAGACAACAATGAACCTACGAGCTATGGAGAAGCAATGGTGGGCCCATATTCCAACAAATGGTTAGAAGCCATAAAATCTGAGAGAGGATCCATGACTTTGGAAGTAATACTTGATGGTCATAAGGCCGTTGGGTAAAGATGGATTTTAAAAGGAAGACAGACAATGATGGTAAGTATCACCATTAAGAAGGCTCGACTTGTCGTTAAAGATGTTTTCCGACAAGTTCAAGGAGTTGACTACGGTGAGGCTTTCTCACTCGTAGCGATGCTAAGAGTCTGTTG
Source organism: Triticum dicoccoides (assembly GCF_002162155.2). Classification (NCBI taxonomy): domain Eukaryota; kingdom Viridiplantae; phylum Streptophyta; class Magnoliopsida; order Poales; family Poaceae; genus Triticum; species Triticum dicoccoides. The sequence continues at coordinate 9,184 of NW_021195132.1, forward strand.
GAAATGGATTAGCAGTTACTGCATTATTTATGAAATCTTGTAGATAGAATGTCAAAACATTGTTTCCTCGACAATTTTCTTGAGGAAAGGTTGTATGTGATATAACGAGAAGGTTTTGACATTCCTGAAGAACGCTAACAAATATGCAAAACTCCAGCAATCCTTCTAAGGACTGGAGTAAGCATCTCGGAGTTGGAATGTACACTTTGATAAGATGATCAAAGATTTTAGGTTTATACAAAGTTTATGAGAAACTTGTATTTCCAAAGAAGTGAGTGGGAGCACTATAGAATTTCTGATGAGTATATGTTGTTGACATATTGATGATCAGAAATGATGTAGAATTTCTTGAAAGCATATAGGGTTATTTGAAAGATGTTTTTCAATAGAAAACCTGGATTAAGCTACTTGAACATTGAGCATCAAGATCTATGAGGATAGATCAAAAACCGCTAAATGGTACTTTCAAATGAGCACATACCTTGACATGATCTTGAAGGTGTTCAAGATGGATCAGTCAAAGAAGGAGTTCTTTCCTGAGTTGTAAGGTATGAAGTTAAGAGTTAAAGCTCGACCACGGCAGAAGAGAGAGAAAGGACGAATGTCATCCCCTATGCTTCAGACGTAGGCTCTATAGTATGCTATGTTGTGTACCGCACCGGAAGTGTGCCTTGCCATGAGTCAGTCAAGGGGTACAAGAATGATCCAAGAATGGATCATTGGACAACGGTCAAAATTGTCCTTAAAGGAATAAGGAAATGTTTCTCGATTATGGAGGTGATAAAGGGTTCGGCGTAAAGAGTTACATCGATGCAAGCTTTAACACCTATCCGAATGACTCTGAGTAGCAAACCGGATGCGTATAGTGGAGCAACCATTTGGAATAGCTTCAAGTGGAGCGTGGAAGCAGCATTTACAATATGACTTAGAGAATTGCAAAGTACATACGGATCTGAATACTGCAGACCCGTTGACTAAAACCTCTCTCACAAGCAAAACATGATCAAACCCCAGAACACATTGAGACTTAATCACATGGTGATGTGAACTAGTTTAGACACTAGTAAACTCTTTGGATGTTGGTCACATGGCGATGTGACCTATCAGAGTTAATCACATGGCGATGTGAACTAGATTATTAACTCTAGTGCAAGTGGGAGACTGTTGGAAATATGCCCTAGAGGCAATGATAAATTGGTTATTATTATATTTCCTTGTTCATGATAATCGTTTATTATCCATGCTATAATTGTATTGATAGGAAACTCATATACATGTGTGGGTACATAGACGACACCATGTCCCTAGTAAGCCTCTAATTGACTGGCTCGTTGATCAACAGATGGTCACGGTTTCCTGACCATGGACATTGGATGTCGTTGATAACGGGATCACATCATTAGGAGAATGATGTGATGGACAAGACCCAATCCTAAGCCTAGCACAAAGATCGTAGTTCGTATGCTAAAGCTTTTCTAATGTCAAGTATCATTTCCTTAGACCATGAGATTGTGCAACTCCCGGATACCGTAGGAATGCTTTGGGTGTACCAAACGTCACAACGTAACTGGGTGGCTATAAAGGTGCACTACAGGTATCTCCGAAAGTGTCTGTTGGGTTGGCACGAATCGAGACTGGGATTTGTCACTCCGTGTAAACGGAGAGGTATCTCTGGGCCCACTCGGTAGGACATCATCATAATGTGCACAATGTGACCAAGGGGTTGATCACGGGATGATGTGTTACGGAACGAGTAAAGAGACTTGCCGGTAACGAGATTGAA
>NW_021195133.1:0-1443 GCF_002162155.2 Triticum dicoccoides
ACCACCAGATATGAGCTGCATGGAAAGTCGGGGAACATGAGCTACAGAGGGAACATGAAATGAAGAAGTCCTAAGAGTGCCTCGACTAGCTACAGGGAGGGGAGTGCCGTCAGCCGTAAGAACACGAACAGGAGACTCGACAGGTCGAATGGAGGTCAAAGTGGAAGAACTATAAGTCATATGAAAAGATGCTCCGGTATCAAGAATCCATGGGAATGTACCTGAATGGGTAGAAGGTGGTTTCTTGGTGCCAGAAGGGTCAGTCACAAAACCTGCAGAATCTGTCGGTGAAGAATCCCAAGTAGCAAGCAGGCATCGCAGCTGCGCAATCTCACGCGCAGACAAGCACGGTGCGGAAGAGGTCGAGGTAGAAACACCTGCCGACGATGAGCAGTCACCACCACCCGTGAAAGCCGTGTGTAGACTCGACGAAGAGCGGTAACTGGCGAGCGCGGAAGCTGCGAGAGGAGACGATGTAGAGCGGTAACTGGCGAGCGCGGAAGCTGCGAGAGGAGACGATGTAGAGCGGCCACCAGCGTGCGCGGAAGCCACGAGAGGAGTTGACAAAGAGGGGTCACCGCCGCGGGCGGAAGCCGTGAGAGGAGTCGACGTAGAGCGGTCACCGCCGCGCGCGGAAGCCGCGAGAGGAGTCGACGTAGAGCGGTCACCGCCGCGCGCGGAAGCCGCGAGAGGAGTCGACGTATAACGACCATCACAGCCTGCTGAAGACGCCAAAGAGGGCAACATCAGAGGCGGACCAGCACCAAGCACCGAGCGGCGGTGCATATGCGAGACGAGATCAATATATGGAACACCGTCGGTAGTCTGTGGGCAGCGACAGAAATGCAGGCCCGACCAAGACGACATGTCTCTCTCTCTCTTTTTTTACTTTCTCTCTTTTTTTTCCTCTCTTTTTTTTCAACAGTAGAAGATAACCAACGGAATCAGCCCAAAAGGGGCCAACGTGATCCCAGCGGGCCGAACGAAGCAGCAGCAGCCAACGCTCACACGCGAGACACGCAGCCAGCGAGCCGAACCAGAAGCAGCAGCCCTGGCCAGGGCCAGGGCGCACGCACAGACAGCGCCAGGATCGAGGGCGGCCAAAACATGAGTGCATCCCGATCTAGGCGTCGATGGCCCAACCTCAGAGAGCCGAAGGCCGATGGCTGGAACTCGAGCGCCAGCCAGAGGCGTGATGGCGGCGGCCCGACCTTGAAATTGGCGTCTGGTAGCAGGAATCGGCGGTTGAGGCAGGGGCGAAATTCAATCAGGCTGCGGCGACCGGAGCTTGAAGACGAAGAGCCGGCAGCAGCGACCGGAGCCAGCGGGACGAGAGGCGCAGGAGGAAGACGTGGGATATGTCCAGGAGACAGCCGAACGCCGGGGAACCACAAGCACAACGGCTTGGATCAATCGGAAATGATCCACCAAGCACGATCTCAC
>NW_021195134.1:0-1013 GCF_002162155.2 Triticum dicoccoides
CCCCTCTCCGACGTGCTCCCGAGCTCTTGCACCTCGTCGCCAACCCCCTCACCGAGCCACGTGACCGGAAGGGCCCCGAGCAGCCGCCATCGTCATCATCTCCGAGCTTCGGCCCCGGTGCCGTCTCCATCGAATTCGGCCACTCCGGCGCGCCCCCGAGCCCACTGACCCTCCCTACAGCTCCGCGGTGAGCCTCCGTGCAGAACCCCTATCTCTCCCCTCGCGTTTGCGAGCTCTAGGCCATAGCCCCGTCGCGGCCGAACTCCGGCCGCCGCTGACCATGTCGCCGCCGTGGCCTGAGCTCGAACGGGTCGCGCCCGTGCATCTCACCGAGCTCGTGGTGACTCCAGGAGGCTGCGCAGTGCTTTACCTCACTCGCCCGTGCTCCACAACGCCGTTTTCGCCGAGGTCCGAACTCCGGCGCCGCCGCGAGCTCCATTCCGGTGAGCTCCGGCCACCCCAGCTCGAACTGTTGCCACCCCTGGATGCGCACGAAGCCCAGCAACCCATAGCCGTAAACCACGCCCGAAACCATCCCCTGTAACGCTTTCCCGGGGCGTTTCCGTTGTCGGATTCGGTCGCCGCCGGCCGAACTCCGGTGGCCGGTGATGTGGTACGTCATTAGCCACTGATGACCCCACTAATTAACCTCCAGTGAAACTGACAGCGGGCCCCACCCCTGGTCAAACCCCAGTCAGCGCTGGGTTTGACCGGGATTAGCTCCTGTGTCACTGACGTGTGGACCCCACACGTCAGGTTTGACCGAGCCAGCCCAGTTGACCCTGCTGACGTCACTGTGACGTGGGGCTGACGCAATAAACCATTTTCTGGATTTATTATAATTCAGGAAATTCCAGAAAATTATATAAACTTCTAAAAATCATAGAAAATTAACCGTAACTCCAAATTAAATAATTTATATATGAAAAATTATCAGAAAAATTCAAGGAATCCATCTGTACCATTTTCATGCATGTTAGAACAACTTATAGCTGCTGTTTAGCACAAATCAA
>NW_021195135.1:0-2842 GCF_002162155.2 Triticum dicoccoides
CCCTATTAAAGACCATTTCTGGCCTTAAGAAAAAGCTTTTAAATAAAATAGGAAAAATTACTTTTAAAATTATATTTTTGTGGTTTATGGGAGTCCTACATCTAATAGGATTCAAATATACCTTTTGAAATATTTTTCATACCCCAAATCAAGTACTTGTAGTGCAAACCTCAATTCAGGGGTTTTTGGAAAACTAATTTTTGAAAATACTATTTGGCCAAATTATTTTTGTAAGAAATTATTTTTATGTCCTATACACATGGCATGATCATTGGTTCAAGAGTTTGGAGCAAGGAGATGAAGTATAGGAGTTGGAGGATTTATTTTTGATTTTTAGAGCACTTGCAAACAACGAACAAAAATCCAATCAAGGCAAAGTCCAAAACACTCAAAAGTTTTTGTCAAACCACATTTTATCATGATTTATCATCTTAAGTGTTGTGCCATGAAAATCAGGGTGTGACACTCGCGCCCCTTATGGACGCTTGGGGGTGCTGACGACAAGCTCCGCCTGAATCCGGTGGCCCTGGCTGTTGATGACCTGGCCTCAGCTCTTCGCCTCTTGGTTGGAGATGACCAGGAAGGTCTGGAGGGTACCCCTGTCCCCTTGTACCTTCGCGAGGATCGGGCGCTGGTGGTGGAGGCCATGCCCACCTTTGATGGTCGCGTCCTGGTGCCACCGGAGCCACCCGCGGTCGAGGGAGAGGCGGCGCTGGTGGACGTGTCCTAGGGTGACTCCCGCAAGGGAGGGGAGAGGAAGAGGATGAGGAGCGCGATTCGGAGGAGACCCTCGAGGGGACGGGGGAGACCTCCCCTCCGCGCGTGTCTGACATCCTCTGCACCTTGCCTGACGACGACGAGGCTGATGCCACCTGGGAGGATGATGGCTCGCACGTGTTTCCGAGGAGAGACAGGTCAGCGCTGATCTCCCGAGAGGCTTCTGATGACCCACAAGTATAGGGGATCTATCGTATTCCTTTCGATAAGTAAGAGTGTCGAACCCAACGAGGAGCAGAAGGAAATGATAAGCGGTTTTCAGTAAGGTTTTCGCTGCAAGCACTCAAATAGTAGGTGATAGATAGTTTTGTGATAAGATAAATAGTAACGAGCAAAAAGTAAATAAAGTAAATAAAGTGCATCAAGGTGGCCCAATCCTTTATGTAGCAAAGGATAAACCTGGACAAATTCTAATAATGAAGAAGGAGCTCCCGAGGACACATTGGGAATTATCGTCAAGCTAGTTTTCATCATGTTCGTAAGATTCGCGTTCGGTACTTTGATAATTTGATATGTGGGTGGACCGGCACTTGGGTACTGCCCTAACATGGACAAGCATCCCACTTATGATTAACCCCTATTGCAAGCATCCGCAACTACAAAAAGGAGTATTAAGGTAAACCTAACCACAACATTAAACTTATGGGTCCATATCAACCCCTAATGAAGCAACACATAAACTAGGGTTTAAGCTTCTGTCACTCTAGCAACCCATCATCTACTTATTACTTCCCTATGCCTTCCTCTAGGCCCAAATAATGGTGAAGTGTCATGTAGTCGACGTTCACATAACACCACTAGAGGAGAGACAACATACATCTCATCAAAATATCAAACGAATACCAAATTCACATGACTACTAATAGCAAGACTTCACCCATGTCCTCAGGAACAAACGTAATTACTCACAAAGCATATTCATGTTCATAATCAGAGGGGTAATAATATGCATAAAGGATCTGAACATATGATCTTCCACCAAGTAAACCAAATAGCATCAACTACAAGGAGTAATCAACACTACTAGCAACCCACAGGTACCAATTTGTGGTTTTGATACAAGATTGGATACAAGAGATGAACTAGGGTTTTGAGAGGAGATGGCGAAGATGTTGATGGAGATTGACCCCCTCCTGATGAGAGGATCATTGGTGATGACGTTGGTGATGATTTCCCCTCCCGGAGGGAAGTGTCCCTGGCAGAACAGCTCCGCCAGAGCCCTAGACTGATTCCGCCAAGGTTCCGCCTCGTGGCGGCGGAGTTTCATCCCGTAAGCTTGCCCACGATTTTTTCCAGAGGGAAAGTGATGATATAGCAGAAGATGGACGCCGGAGGCCCACCAGGGGGCCCACGAGATAGGGGGCCGCGCCCTGGGGGGGGGGGCGCCCCCCTGTCTCCTGGACAGGGTGTGGGCCCCCTGGCCTATTTCTTTTGCCCATAAATTCTTATTAAATCCAAAAAGTTGTTTCGTGGAGTCTCAGGTCTTTTAGAGTTGTGCAGAATAGGTTTCCAACGTTTGCTCCTTTTCCAGCCAGAATTCCAGCTGCCGGCATCCCCCCTCTTCATGGTAAACCTAGTAAAATAAGAGAGAATAGCCATAAGTATTGAGATATAATGTGTAATAACAGCCCATAATGCAATAAATATTGATATATGATGCAAAATGGACGTATCAACTCCCCCAAGCTTAGACCTCGCTTGTCCTCAAGCGGAAGCCGAAATCGAAAAATATGTCCACATGTTTAGAGATAGAGGTGTCGATAAAAATAAAATACAGACATGAGGGCATCATGATCATTCTAATAACAGCAACATATATGGATTTTGTCATATGATTTCCTATGTACAAGTAATAAGCAATTCACAATGTTAAGTATGGTTCAAAAACTTCATTGGGAACTAACAAACTATAAACTCAGTCATTGAAGCAATTGCAATTTATCGTAACATCAGAAAGAGTCAATAATAGAGCTTTTCAGCAAGCTCACATACTCAACTATCTCGTAGTGCCCTATAATTGTTAACACTCATGCAATACTTGTGGTTATATAGTTTCAGCCGGACA
>NW_021195136.1:0-978 GCF_002162155.2 Triticum dicoccoides
TGTTGGGTGACATGGATCAAGACTGGGATTTGTCACTCCGTATGACGGAGAGGTATCACTGGGCCCACTCGGTAATGCATCATCATAATGAGCTCAGAGTGACCAAGTGTCTGGTCACGGGATCATGCATTACGGTACGAGTAAAGTGACTTGCCGGTAACGAGATTGAATGAGGTATTGGGATACCGACGATCGAATCTCGGGCAAGTAACATATCGATAGACAAAGGGAATAGCGTACGGGGTTGATAGAATCCTCGACATCGTGGTTCATCCGATGAGATCATCGTGGAGCATGTGGGAGCCAACATGGGTATCCAGATCCCGCTGTTGGTTATTGACCGGAGAGTCGTCTCGGTCATGTCTGCTTGTCTCCCGAACCCGTAGGGTCTACACACTTAAGGTTCAGTTACGCTAGGGTTGTAGGGATATGTATATGCAGTAACCCGAATATTGTTCGGAGTCCCGGATGAGATCCCAGACGTCACGAGGAGTTCCGGAATGGTCCGGAGGTAAAGATTTATATATGGGAAGTCCTGTTTCGGGCATCGGGACAAGTTTCAGGGTTATCGGTATTGTACCGGGACCACCGGAAGGGTCCCGGGGGTCCACCGGGTGGGTCCACCTGTCCCGGGGGGCCACATGGGCTGTAGGGGGTGCGCCTTGGCCTAATGGGCCAAGGGCACCAGCCCCACATAGGCCCATGCGCCTAGGGTTTAAGGGGGAAAGAGTCCTAGGAGGGGAAGGCACCTCCTAGGTGCCTTGGGGGGGAGGGAAACCCCCCTTGGCCGCCGCACCCCCTAGGAGATTGGATCTCCTAGGGCCGGCCACCCCCCTTGGCCCTCCTATATATAGTGGGGGAGAGGAGGGACTTCATACCTGAACGCCTTGGCCTTTGGTTGCCTCCTTCTCCCTCCCCAACACCTCCTCCACCTCCATAGTGCTTAGCGAAGCTCTGCCGGAGTACTGCAGCTCCATC
>NW_021195137.1:0-2609 GCF_002162155.2 Triticum dicoccoides
AGCAGGTTCAACCTCTACATCATTATCATTACTAGGTTGAGCATCATCATGAACATCATCATTAACATTTTCATTAGGTTCATGTTAATTGCCAGATTGTGTTTCAGCATCAGACATAGATATATCATTTGGACTCTCAGGTGTTTCAGCAATAGGTTCACTAGAAGTTTGCAAAGTCCTATCATTTTTCTTTTTCTTCCTTTTAGAAGAACTAGGTACATCAATATTATTTCTCTGAGAATCTTGCTCAATTCTCTTAGGGTGGCCTTCAAAGGTTCCTGGGTCATTCTACTAGTTCTAGTAGCCACTCTAACAGCATAATCATTTTTCTTACTATTCATTTCATCAAGCAATTCTTTTTGATCCTTAAGTACTTGTTCTACTTGAGTGGTAACCATAGAAGCATGCTTGCTAACAAGTTTAAGTTCACCTCTAATATTAGCCATATAATCACCCAAGTGTTTAATCATATAAGCATGTTTTAATTGTCTACCAAAATAAGCATTGTAGTCTTCTTGCTTAAACATAAAGTTGTCAAACTCGTTCAAGCACTAACTACCAATTTTAGTAGGAGGGATCTCAGCTTTCTCATATCTATAGAGAGAATTTGCCTTTATTACCTGTGTCGGGTTATCGAGGTCTGGAGGTTCTTCAATAAATAAAGGATTAGGATCATACGTTTCTTCAACAGGCGGTAAATTAAGACCATGTATTTCTTCAATAGGAGGTAAATTCTTAACATCTTCAGCTTTAATACCTTTTTCTTTCATAGATTTCTTTGCCTCTTGCATATCTTCGGGACTGAGAAATAGAACATCTCTCTTCTTCGGAGTTGGTTTAGGAATAGGCTCAGTAATTGGAGCAGGAGCTGGCTCAGGAGGTGCACAATAATTTTCATTTGTCAACATATTATTCAATAAAATTTCAACTTCATCCGGTGTTCTTTCCCTGAAAAGAGAACCAGCACAACTATCCAGGTAATCTCTGGAAGCATCGGTTAGTCCATTATAAAAGATATCAAGTATTTCATTTTTCTTAAGAGGATGATCAGGCAAAGCATTAAGTAACTTGAGAAGCCTCCCCAAGCTTGTGGGAGACTCTCTTCTTTAATTTGCACAAAGTTGTATATTTCCTTTAAAGCAGCTTGTTTCTTATGAGCAGGGAAATACTTAGCAGAGAAGTAATAAATCATATCCTGGGGACTACGCACACAACTAGGATCAAGAGAATTAAACCATATCTTAGCATCACCCTTTAATGAGAACAGAAATATTTTAAGAATATAAAAGTAGCGAGATCTCTCATCATTAGTGATCAGGGTGGCTATATCATTTAATTTAGTAAGATGTGCCACAACAGTTGCAGATTCATAACCATGAAAAGGATCAGATTCAACCAAAGTAATTATATCAGGATCAACAGAGAATTCATAATCCTTATCGGGAACACAAATAGGTGAAGTAGCAAAAGCAGGATTAGGCTTCATTTTATCTCTAAGTGATTCTTTGTTCCATTTAGCTATTAACCTTCTAAGCTCATCGTTATCATTGCAAGCTAAAATAGCGGCAGAAGATTCCATATCAAAAATATAACCTTCAGGAATAACAGGCCTATCCTCATCATCATTTTCATCAATATTATCAGATTCAATAATTTCTTTCTTTCTAGCCCTAGCAATTTGTTCATCAAGAAATTCACTAAGGGGCACAGTAGTATCAAGCATAGAAGTAGTTTCATCATAAGTATCATGCATAGCAGAAGTGGCATCATCAATAACATGCGACATATCAGAACGAATAGCAGAAGCAGGTTTAGGTGTCGCAAGCTTACTCATAACAGAAGGTGAATCAAGTGCAGAGCTAGATGGCAGTTCCTTACCTCCCCTCGTAGTTGAGGGATAAATTTTTGTTTTCTCATCTTTCAAGTTCTTCATAGTGTCCAGCAGATATAAATCCCAAGTGACTCAAAGAATAGAGCTATGCTCCCCGACAACGGCGCCAGAAAAAGGTCTTGATAACCCACAAGTATAGGGGATCGCAACAGTTTTCAAGGGTAGAGTATTCAACCCAAATTTATTGATTCGACACAAGGGGAGCCAAAGAATATTCTCAAGTATTAGCAGCTGAGTTGTCAATTCAACCACACCTGGAAAATTAGTATCTGCAGCAAAGTGTTTAGTAGCAAAGTAATATGATAGTGGTGGTAACGGTAGCAAAAGTAAAGGAAGCAAAAGTAATATTTCTGGTATTTTGTACTGATTGTAATAGTAGCAACGGGAAAGTAAATAAGTGTAAACCAGTATATGGAAAGGTCATAGGCATCGGATTGATGATGGATAATTATGCCGGATGCGGTTCATCATGTAACAGTCATAACATAGGGTGATATAGAACTAGCTCCAATTCATCAATGTAATGTAGGCATGTATTCCGAATATAGTCATACGTGCTTATGGAAAATAACTTGCATGACATCTTTTGTCCTACCCTCCCGTGGCAGCGGGGTCCTAATGGAAACTAAGGGATATTAAGGCCTCCTTTTAATAGAGAACTGGAACAAAGCATTAGCACATAGTGAATACATGAACTCCTCAAACTATGGTCATCACC
>NW_021195138.1:0-2609 GCF_002162155.2 Triticum dicoccoides
AGCAGGTTCAACCTCTACATCATTATCATTACTAGGTTGAGCATCATCATGAACATCATCATTAACATTTTCATTAGGTTCATGTTAATTGCCAGATTGTGTTTCAGCATCAGACATAGATATATCATTTGGACTCTCAGGTGTTTCAGCAATAGGTTCACTAGAAGTTTGCAAAGTCCTATCATTTTTCTTTTTCTTCCTTTTAGAAGAACTAGGTACATCAATATTATTTCTCTGAGAATCTTGCTCAATTCTCTTAGGGTGGCCTTCAAAGGTTCCTGGGTCATTCTACTAGTTCTAGTAGCCACTCTAACAGCATAATCATTTTTCTTACTATTCATTTCATCAAGCAATTCTTTTTGATCCTTAAGTACTTGTTCTACTTGAGTGGTAACCATAGAAGCATGCTTGCTAACAAGTTTAAGTTCACCTCTAATATTAGCCATATAATCACCCAAGTGTTTAATCATATAAGCATGTTTTAATTGTCTACCAAAATAAGCATTGTAGTCTTCTTGCTTAAACATAAAGTTGTCAAACTCGTTCAAGCACTAACTACCAATTTTAGTAGGAGGGATCTCAGCTTTCTCATATCTATAGAGAGAATTTGCCTTTATTACCTGTGTCGGGTTATCGAGGTCTGGAGGTTCTTCAATAAATAAAGGATTAGGATCATACGTTTCTTCAACAGGCGGTAAATTAAGACCATGTATTTCTTCAATAGGAGGTAAATTCTTAACATCTTCAGCTTTAATACCTTTTTCTTTCATAGATTTCTTTGCCTCTTGCATATCTTCGGGACTGAGAAATAGAACATCTCTCTTCTTCGGAGTTGGTTTAGGAATAGGCTCAGTAATTGGAGCAGGAGCTGGCTCAGGAGGTGCACAATAATTTTCATTTCTCAACATATTATTCAATAAAATTTCAACTTCATCCGGAGTTCTTTCCCTGAAAAGAGAACCAGCACAACTATCCAGGTAATCTCTGGAAGCATCGGTTAGTCCATTATAAAAGATATCAAGTATTTCATTTTTCTTAAGAGGATGATCAGGCAAAGCATTAAGTAACTTGAGAAGCCTCCCCAAGCTTGTGGGAGACTCTCTTCTTTAATTTGCACAAAGTTGTATATTTCCTTTAAAGCAGCTTGTTTCTTATGAGCAGGGAAATACTTAGCAGAGAAGTAATAAATCATATCCTGGGGACTACGCACACAACTAGGATCAAGAGAATTAAACCATATCTTAGCATCACCCTTTAATGAGAACAGAAATATTTTAAGAATATAAAAGTAGCGAGATCTCTCATCATTAGTGATCAGGGTGGCTATATCATTTAATTTAGTAAGATGTGCCACAACAGTTGCAGATTCATAACCATGAAAAGGATCAGATTCAACCAAAGTAATTATATCAGGATCAACAGAGAATTCATAATCCTTATCGGGAACACAAATAGGTGAAGTAGCAAAAGCAGGATTAGGCTTCATTTTATCTCTAAGTGATTCTTTGTTCCATTTAGCTATTAACCTTCTAAGCTCATCGTTATCATTGCAAGCTAAAATAGCGGCAGAAGATTCCATATCAAAAATATAACCTTCAGGAATAACAGGCCTATCCTCATCATCATTTTCATCAATATTATCAGATTCAATAATTTCTTTCTTTCTAGCCCTAGCAATTTGTTCATCAAGAAATTCACTAAGGGGCACAGTAGTATCAAGCATAGAAGTAGTTTCATCATAAGTATCATGCATAGCAGAAGTGGCATCATCAATAACATGCGACATATCAGAACGAATAGCAGAAGCAGGTTTAGGTGTCGCAAGCTTACTCATAACAGAAGGTGAATCAAGTGCAGAGCTAGATGGCAGTTCCTTACCTCCCCTCGTAGTTGAGGGATAAATTTTTGTTTTCTCATCTTTCAAGTTCTTCATAGTGTCCAGCAGATATAAATCCCAAGTGACTCAAAGAATAGAGCTATGCTCCCCGACAACGGCGCCAGAAAAAGGTCTTGATAACCCACAAGTATAGGGGATCGCAACAGTTTTCAAGGGTAGAGTATTCAACCCAAATTTATTGATTCGACACAAGGGGAGCCAAAGAATATTCTCAAGTATTAGCAGCTGAGTTGTCAATTCAACCACACCTGGAAAATTAGTATCTGCAGCAAAGTGTTTAGTAGCAAAGTAATATGATAGTGGTGGTAACGGTAGCAAAAGTAAAGGAAGCAAAAGTAATATTTCTGGTATTTTGTACTGATTGTAATAGTAGCAACGGGAAAGTAAATAAGTGTAAACCAGTATATGGAAAGGTCATAGGCATCGGATTGATGATGGATAATTATGCCGGATGCGGTTCATCATGTAACAGTCATAACATAGGGTGATATAGAACTAGCTCCAATTCATCAATGTAATGTAGGCATGTATTCCGAATATAGTCATACGTGCTTATGGAAAATAACTTGCATGACATCTTTTGTCCTACCCTCCCGTGGCAGCGGGGTCCTAATGGAAACTAAGGGATATTAAGGCCTCCTTTTAATAGAGAACTGGAACAAAGCATTAGCACATAGTGAATACATGAACTCCTCAAACTATGGTCATCACC
>NW_021195139.1:0-1288 GCF_002162155.2 Triticum dicoccoides
TTATTTCTATTCAGTTTTCTTGAATAATTTGTTTATTTTTTAGATAAAAGGCCAGAGCCCGACTTTATAAATAAAGCCATAAGGCAGCGTCACAGAAACCGCAAGTTAACAGGAGCACGCACACAGTGCACAGAACGAAAAGTTTGAGAGTAACCAAAACAGGAGGGATACAGGCAACTGCCATACACGGCGCGCAGGCCGGAAAGGAGAAAGACCTAATCTTCGCAGACAACAGCACCAGGTTTAGACGACAGGCACCCTCCCGGAGATGTGAGATGCCGAAGCCCGAATTTTGTCGATGAGCAGGTCCAAGGCATCCCGACCAGTCTCCTTAGTCAATGATCTCCACTGCTGCAATAATATACATGATTTGCAAAGAACGTCGGCGGGCTTAGAAGGGAAGGTAAGCTCAATAGTAAATTTGTTTCTAATGGTCCAGAGAGCCCAACATAAGGCTCCCAGGCCAACCCAAAATACCCTCTTGGTGACCCCAGCCAAAGCTTTGGCTAGGGTTCGAATCTCAGAGAAAGAGGAGGGATTCCAGGAGACCTGAAGCCAAGACCTGACACAGCACCAAACTAACTTGGCCAGCACGCAATTGAAAAAGATGTGATCAGAGTTCTCCAAGGCCCCACACAGATTACAGAACTCCGAGCCCGGCCCATTGCGTTTTTTGATCTGGTCAGCAGTCAGCAGGCGACCACGAAAGGTTTGCCAAAGAAAAATTTTAATCTTGAGAGGGACTTTGGACTTCCAAATGCAAGAGAATCTAGCCGAAGGAGTACCACCAATAAGTCTAGAATACAGCGACTTAACCGAAAATCTACCAAAGGCCGAATGAGGCCAAACCACAGAATCGGCCGACTTCGAGAGCACAGGGAAGAGGGCAGAGAGACTTTGCCAATCTTCCAACTCTTCAGGAGACAGGGCCCGACGAAAAGCCAGATCGCAATTATTAGCAGCCACCTCCGAGATGGAGATATTCAGATTAGGACAATAAGAAAACAAAACCGGAAAGCTCACGGCTAGGGGGGCATCCCCAGACCACCAGTCCAACCAAAAGCGAACTGCCGACCCATTACCAACAGAAAACTTAACATGCTCCAGAAAAATCGGTCTAACTTTGACAAGGGATTTCCAAAACTGAGAGCCACGCCTCGCGGTGACAAACAGCGGGTTGGAGTGAGGGAAATATTTGGCCTTAAGAATCGAAAACCACAACGAATCGGCCCCAACAGTCATAATTTTCCACCACCACTTGATAAGCAAACAGATGTTCATCACCCGA
>NW_021195140.1:0-1447 GCF_002162155.2 Triticum dicoccoides
GACAAGTTAAATTGCTAGGCTTCATTGATCGCAACAATCTCTCCCCAATTTCAACTTGGCGAATTTACGGACCACCTCAAATATGTCTTGGACTACCCAGCCTCGCTAGTAACCCGTGGAACACACCACCCGGTGGACTACACCATCCACCCTAGCGAGATACATGCCGGCTCCTTGTGGATCACCCCACCCTGTGCACTACACCATGCACTCCAGCCTCATGTAGAGACATGGCCTCATTGAAGAGACTCACCTTCACTGGTTTACCACCCCCACATAGTTGAACTTGATCCTCTCGTCAAGACACATAGACGACCTGGATGCGCTTCATCTTCAACACCTTCTCGCAGAGACAAGCACTTGGACATGACGACGATGACCGACTGACCAACCGACCGACCGACCGAGACGTGTTGACTCACACAACTCCTTGACTCATCAAACTCCCGCGGACGACGATCTTGATGACTTTCCGGCACCGCACCTTGGCACCACCGCTCCTGTCAACGATCTTCCTCCACCGCCTCGCCGACGACAACCCATCGTCTCCCTCCATGTCGCTCCATCGAACGATGATCGCATGATCCTCCTTGTCGCTGCACGATCCAGTGACTTCATGGCCCGCCGCTCCTCGTCGCTGCACCACCCAACGACCATATCGCCCGCACCTCCTCATCATTGCACCATGCACCAACCATATCGCCCGCCCCGAGGCGCTAGCAGATCGCCACCCCGGGGCAAGCGCGGCTTCAAATCGACCTAGCTCTGATACCAACTGTTGGAATTCTACCCACAGGATCGATCACATCAAATCACGACAGAGACGCGCACACGATAACTATTGCCAAAGGCACATGTCGTGCCTCTCTTCTCTTTATTTCTTTTTCTGGTTTTCTCCTTTTCTCCACATCGTTTACCACCGTACAAAACTCATAACCTACTGCGTATATATATGCAGCGACCCAAGGTATAGCAGACCGACTCAACCTTATGTCCTAACTCAACATGATTAGTACTCTAGTCTAACCCGGACTCAACCTGGACTATTACTCACGACAGAACATGAAGTCCTACATGGACACGTACTCAACTCCTATCGCACGTAGACTACATGCCACGACTCGAACCATACTACTGCTAACTCCTGCTACACTAACTCAAGATTACACTAACAATCTCTCCCTAATCTTGACTTGTCACCTTCCTCGCGCTTCTCCTGATCTTGGTTTGTTGTAGATCATCCCTTGTCGACTCATCCGCTCGCACCACGACAAGTTAAATTGCTAGGCTTCATTGATCGCAACAATCTCTCCCCAATTTCAACTTGGCGAATTTACGGACCACCTCAAATATGTCTTGGACTACCCAGCCTCGCTAGTAACCTGTGGAACACACCACCCGGTGGACTACACCATCCACCCTAGCGAGATACATGCCGGCTCCTTGT
>NW_021195141.1:0-2073 GCF_002162155.2 Triticum dicoccoides
GGACGATGATAAGGAGCACTTGTCCTTGGAGTATGAGACTGAGCTTTGTTCTAATAGCCTGGGTTGGGTGGGTGGGAAGATCCATTGCCACCATTGCTCTTCTGCTGATAAGGCTGACAAAACGGAGGAGGAGGAGGCAACCAGAACTTCTGTTGCTTAGCTGTCATTTGTGATGAAGAAGAAGATTGAACTGCATCCCTGACTCCCTTCTTAGATGCCTCACACTTGAGCTGAGTAGCTTCTTGCTTTAGTGCCATGTTGTAGAATTCATCAAACTTAGTCGGCTCAGGAAGCATGAGAGCTAATTGTTGATCTTCTCCGAGGCCACCTCTGAATTGATAAATCATAATTTCATCACGGACGTCTTGTTTAGCGAAGCGAGCATGTTTCTGAAACTGAATACTGTATTGATACACGGACATGTTGCCTTGCTTGAGATTGTGGAACTCCTCACGCTTGCTCTAAACAACACTTGGTGGGATGTGATGAGCTTTGAAGTCTCGGCGGAAATCATTCCAAGTAATCACACGACCTCCTCTGGAATCTCTGTATTGTTGATACCACTCAGCAACTTGATCCTTGAGTTGAAACGACGCAAACTTGACAAAGTCCTTAGGTCTAACATTGCTACATTCAAAATGTTTGCAGATATCCACGAGCCAGTCATCGGCATCTATGGCCTCGACAAAGTTGCTGAAGGACTTCGTCTGGTTTGCGAGGAACTAGTTGAGGGTAGCAAACTGAGGCTGATTGTTGCCTTGGTCTTGATTTCTTGGTTGCCTTGCCATCGGTTGCGCTCTTGCAAGAGTTGCAAAAGCATCTGAGTGTTGGCGTTGATGGCTGCCATGACAGCTTGCCATGCCTCCGGAGGTGGAGGTGGTAGCGGAGGGTTTGACTGATCCCCATCATTGTAGTCCGGATTCTGGCGCGTTGGAGGAGCCATCCTGAAGAAGTTGACATCCGTTAGAATCTTGAAAGACATATATTCAAGCTGAATCAGTGGATCAAAATTGTAACATAAAGTCTTAACATTCGAACAAGGATGAACGAATGAATTCCAAAGTAAATCATCACATGTCCATAAAGTTGGGAAGCCACTTAGATAAAGGTAGATGAATAAAGCAACAAGGTACGGATATGAACAAATAAGTGGTAAGGATTACCCAATCACAACCCAAATATCTGCGGAAGAAATACTAGAGCTACTTGAATTCCCACCTATAAAACTCCCGAAACTTTCTGGTTATGCAATCAGGTGTTGGGAATTCAGGGGAAGCATAATATCTCACCCAAAACTAGCAAATCGTACATCCAGCTGTATCCATCCTTCAACACATAACCAAGAAACCTTTGGAAATCATGTACCTCCACCTTCAAAAAGCATCCGTTATATGAGTTATGGCAATACTCCCGAACTCCCGCCCCAGTACTGATTGACGTCGAGGTTATCTCACCAACAACTGCATAAAAGAGATTTTCGATGTCGGCGAACTCAGGTATTCTGGAACTGTAACGATAAAATTGTGACGACAACACCTCGGAGCTCAAGTCCCCGAGACACTGCCACAACCCCTAAATGTCAGGAGGCACCAAGAACATTGTTCTCGTCACAAGACTATCGGAACGATTCCAAGATACCCGCGTGATCCTAAAAAAATTTCGTGAAATTTAAGGACAGAAGAGTCAAAACTTCTACGTCGGGAGGCCTCACCAGAGCGACGAAGGGACTGAGGAGTAAAAAGAATCCTACTCTCCAATATATAATCCTAAGAATGAAAACATTTTGTTCTAGACTCAACAATGTAAGCGATTCGATCAAGCAGGGGCTCCTAAGTCGGGGATGGCTCTGATACCAACTTGTAACACCTACCATGCGGCTATGCCTCTAAGTCGTGCCCCGACACATGGGAGATATAGCCGCATTGTGGGTGTTACACCTACGAACTATGAGGAAGCGATGCTGATCCCAGATTCCGCGAAATGGCTTGAGGCCATGAAATCTGAGATGGGATCCATGTATGAGAACAAAGTATGGACTTTGATTGACTTGCCCGATGATCGGGGAGACATTGA
>NW_021195142.1:0-3655 GCF_002162155.2 Triticum dicoccoides
ACATTTTGCACGGTCATGATAGTAAGGCGTGTCAAAGGGTAGCCTGTCAGATATGTCGGCAACAACATCGATACCAAGGGCGAGGGACGAAGAGAACCATTTCCTGCTCGTTGAACGAGGCGGACCAATAGGCAAAGTTCTCGTCCATCGGTGGCTACCGGAATGTCATCAACAATAGTAACAGGGTCTTACTGACAGAATTGCACACCGAGGAGTTTACATAAGCAGTAGAATATTGCTGCTTAGATCATATAGATCACAAGAAAGGTTCAAACAACCAATAGAAAGTAAAATATGATTATCATATTAAACAGAACAATGGAAAGGAAAATGTGTCTAAACACATATTTCAGGGATATATCCCTCCCAAGGACAAGCAGAGCATGATATCCGTGGCAGGATATAATGTAGTCAACTCTTTAGGTAAGGGGGGGAGGAATCTCATGATATTACCCATACAACGGTGTTAGGATAAATGATAAACAAAATTTAGCATCGTGCTTCAAATGTTCCTGTTGAAAATCGGAGTACCATTGACATGCTTCGAGGTAGCATTGACATGGTCTTCAGGTGAAGATCAAACTTTGGAAACATGAAGGATCCATCAGGAATAACTTGTAGAATAAGTCTTACAATTTCCTCATGGATAAATGGATAACCTTGCTGAAAAGGAATCTATAATGATAGGTCCTCCAGCTGGGGAGGGGGGGTGCTAGGCATGACATCATGTTACCGGGTCATCAAAGGATCAACATCATAACTCTTGGGAAGTTGTCCCAACCATCATATCTGACCGAGATTCAGATCCGATTTGGTGTCAGGATACCTCAGACTTAGGATACCTGAGAAGAAAAGGTGCAACGCAAATTGACGAGATGACATTGTAAGATTCTCGGGGAAATGAACTATGGAGTGATTTCCGCTAACAAGAGTCCATCATTAACCCAAGGAGAGGACAAGGAGGTGTCTGGTGAACTCATCGGCAATTCATCGAGATTCCCAAAAGATGGATTTCCACAATTAAGTGAACAAGGAGATAACATTTGTCAGATCAAATGATATAAGGAAGTATGCTCGAGGAAAACATACACAATTAAACATTGGTTGAAAGGTGCGCCCAAAATATGGGTTGGGTTGCGCGACCAATGTCAGAATGGTGATTCAATAATCAATAGCCTAAGAATGAACTTTCGACCATTAACTTCAAAGAAATAGGGTTGCTAGAAGGAAAGAATCCAAACAACACCGTTCACTTGTCGAAATTAACACGGGGACCAAGAAACAATGGTGATGGTGAGAAGTATTTCTATGTCAAGAATTCTCTAGAGGTGGAACAAATCTCAGAACATTCTTGACATAAAGGATGGCAATATTCCAAGGTAAAGAAGAACAATGGCTGGATAGCAAGGAACTCAAGGTATAACACCAAACATGAACAAGCTTGTGTTGGTGGGAAGGCAATAAAGTGGTCGATGATAATACAATTCATCAAGGGCAAGGATGGTATTTCTCATCATGAATTCAATTGATACCCTGGATGAGCTCAGAATGTTGATGATCACGACACCTTTGTCGCGAGAGTTCATGAAGATGTAATCGATCGGCGACGACATCAAGTCAAAGTAATGATGAAGTGAAAGGTTATTGGAACCAAGGGTACGACACAAACTCGAACTCAAGCTTGTTGTTTAAGGTGAAATGATATGATGAGGAAGATCAACGTAAGCTTAGCTCATCGTCGAAAATTGGTGCTCCGAGAATAAGGACCAGGTAGCATAGTTAGAATCATCACGACAATGATATAGCCAAACAGGCTAGGAATGGCGTGATCGGGTACAAACTCGTACTTATAGAAGCTTACTGAAGAGTTGTTGAACCGAAGAGCGGACTCGGTTCAGTTATCGGTGTCTTTGAGTGTTCAATAACTCGGAGCCCGCGAAAAATTGGAATCAGTGGGAAGGTAGCACTTGATGAAGAACTCATAAAAAGTTATGCAGTTCCATGATAATCTCGAGATACCAGGGGGGTAATACTCGACACAAGATCAAAGTAAAGATTGGACTGGTGTATTGATCCATAGTAGACAATTGTTTTAACTTGTCCGAGAAATGAGATCAAAGAAGAACAATCATGGTCGGAACCACGGTTGCAAAAGGCCAGATCCTAGATATAAGATGAACTTATACCAAAGGAATAATTTATTTAAGAGAAGCTTTAATGATAAGATCTACATCGTGTCCATGGGCATGAACACAAGTTCAAGGTCGACTCCCACTTCTTCAATGTATAACCTCCCATTCACTTCTCCCTTTGATAAAGGCATTAGTGTTGAAAGTTTTACCTGGTGTAATACCAGATGAGTATGACTCGTGAAAACTTTCGAGTTCACACATATTAAGGAAGGCATGCGTTCAACCCGTCAGGGTATCGTGGAAACATATACCACAAGCTTCAATCATAAATACCACTAGCTCGAAAATAGAGCATGGTTGATAAAACAGAGGATACAATTTACCAAAAGCATTATGTATCAGAGGAAAGGCTCACGAGGTTATTGATTAAGGAGGACACTGTCGAATAATAATCCAATAAAGGATTTGATGGTCCACAAAGGATCTGATACGAGTATCGGTACTCAACTAGAGGAAGAAGAATGCAAGGAGATCAGATTATAGAAACAACTGACTAACTCAATTGTCAAATGCAAAGGAATTATGATTTTCAAATCAAGGGATCAGAAGCAATGCTCTGATTAGGGATGGATAAGTTGAATAGCCTTAGGGTATGATCAACGACAATTGGATTGGTCGAGAACCAATTCTAGTTAAAAGAATGGAAGCTCAGCCGGAAAGGTAATTTATAAGGATCAATGATGATTGCGTGTATCCGCAACATATTGAGTCAACAGACTCAAAATGATAATGACAAGGAATGTCAATAAGATTTCTATACTTATGGGATTAATCATAATGAAAGCAAACAAGAAATTCCAGAGCAATAGGTTGCTGAGGATTTCCGGAATATTGGGTGGTATTTCGAAGACTTTTGTGTAACACATGAACAACTGGGGGATGAGCGGATACTCGATAAGTGCGAGAATTAACCGTAGGGGTATTCAAGTGACAAAGAACAGCAAGGCAGTAAGCTCAAGGGATTATCGAAACAACGACGAGTTTTTCAGGGTATCTTGTAATAACAAGACCAACTAGGGAGGAATGTAAGAATAACAACTGCAAGTAGTTATCCATAAGGGTTTGCGGTGGAATGGGAATTGCAAACGCGATGAACACAAGTTCTCGGACGATCAGCAGTAATAAGGGGCTCTCCGCGTGAAAATGATAACGAGATCCTAATGTTAGATTTAGTAAAATTCATTTAACCCGAATAGAAGAGATGTCAGAGCCCCAGAGTATAGGTCGAGGAGTAAAAGATCCTACTACCACCCGATGGCGACGTGGGCCCATGGGCCACACAGCCATGTTAGTAAAAGTTTTTCAATGTCTAGACTCGACTTCGGCCAAGGAGTTGGAAGGGGGATTCCTACAGGCAGTCGGCTCTGATACCAACTTGTGATGCCCCCGATTCAATCGTACACTAATCATGCACACAAATGTGTACGATCAAGATCAGGGACTCACGGGAAGATATCACAACA
>NW_021195143.1:0-1208 GCF_002162155.2 Triticum dicoccoides
GCCGGACTAAACCTATGCCCCCAGGGGTCATGGGCCATCTCCCCGGAAACTCCTGCACGTTGCGTGGGCGGCCGGTGAGCAGACCTAGCTACCTCCCTAAAAAGGCAGGAGCTTACCAGTCCAACCCGGCGCGCGCCGCTCCGTCGCTGACGTCTATTAAGCTTCGGCTGATGTACACGACGCAGAACGCCCATACTATGCCCACGTGATGGTTAGTGCTATCAGGCCAGAGGCCCCTCGGATCAAATATCCAAATCGTAGTGGATTAGGAACGCGCGGTAACAAGCAGAGCCTCACGAAAGAGGTGACCCCGTTGCCCCGTCTCGAGGACTTGCGGCAAGGGCTAAGAATGCCCGGCCACGCCTCGTAATTATCTCACGGGCACCTTCCAGGTCAACCCGTCTCCACATCACTTTCCAAGTAACAGTTGTAAAGTCCAAGTATCCGTGTGTCCAAACATCAAGAGGAAAACCCAAGGAATCACCCCTCGGTGGGTTCCACTCAATGTAATCATCAAGGTGAACGTAGAGGAATCACCCTCGACGTTCACACTTGAGGGGTTGCACGACAGAGTCGTATCGGAAGTGATTAAAGAGGAAATCACCCTCGATGACCACGGCCGAATAGCTACACTACAGGTTAACATCAGAAGTGTTGTAGAGGTCTCACCCTCGGCACTCGATAGTAACCCAGTAGTGTCGAGCAACTAAGGGGAAAATGATGTGCGGTGTCGGGGCCTGGTCTTCGATCCCGTTGATCGGGTCTTCTGATTATCCAGCGGGGCAGTCGGGACAAGGCGGGGGTCACTGATGGATCACTAACCAACCTATACTAAGCAGTTTAGGATAAGCCGGTAAGGTAACAATAAGCAGGTTACAAAAGGAGGCTATGCATCAGAATAGGAGCAAACAATAACAATAGCAAAATCTAATGCAAGCATGAGAGAATGGAATGGGCGATATCGGGATGATCAAAGGGGGGGCTTGCCTGGTTGATCTGGCAAGAAGGGGTCGTTGTCGACGACGTAGTCGGTCACCGGGGCATCAGCGGCCTCGGGGTCTACCGGAGAGAAGAGGGGGAAGAAACAGTAAATACTTAGTAAACAGAGGTAACACTAAGCATGACATGACGATACGTAGCGCTAAGCGTGCTCTAACGCGGTCCTAGACGTTATAGGTGAAGGGGGAAATCAACCGGGAAGGTGTTCC
>NW_021195144.1:0-2109 GCF_002162155.2 Triticum dicoccoides
CCCCGACGTCGCCAGCCGTCGCCCCTGCCCCGAGCCCGCCGTCCCCGTCGCCGCCCCCTAGCCCGCTGTCCTCGTCGCCCCTGCCCCGCACCGCCCCGAGCCCGTCGTCGCCCCTGCACCGCGCCGCCTCGACGCCGACGTGAGCGTTCTTTTATTTTTGTTAGATTTTTTTAGATTCTTTTTGTAGTTCATAGATTTTTTTGTTAGGTTAGATGTGTAGTAATTTAGATATGTAGTTGATAGATTTTTTTGTTAGATTAGATTTTTTTTGGTTAGATTACATGTGTAGTAATTAATTTGTTCATATTATGTTAGATATATTTGTTACATTAATTAGATTTTTTTTGTTAGACTAGATATGTGTAGTAATTAATTTTTTCATATTATGTTAGATTTTTTTTCTGTTAATAGATTTTTTTGGTGATATTATTATTGAATATGCATGTTTGGTGATATTATTGTTAATAGATTTTTTTTGGTGATATTTAGATTGTGTAATTAATTTTGTTAATAGAATTTTAATGATTTTTTTGTTCATAGTATTTAGAAAAAGGAAAAAAATAGCTAGTTGAACTAGCTAGTTGATTTAATAAACTAATTTATTTTACTATATATAGAAGTAGTTTGTTTTTAGTAAGTACTACTTATTTATTTATAGTAAGTGCTTAGTAGTTGAACTCATAGTTGATTTAATTAATAAAAGTACTTTTATTTAACTATATATAGAAGTAGTTCCCGCGTCGACGTCGGCGATGCCTATCCCGCATCCTCGTCGTCGTCGACTCGGCGGTGGAGGCCTGCTTGATCAGGGCCATGTTCAGGACTGGGCTCCGCCGGGTTGGTATTGGGAGGTGCTACCTTCCGGGGGACGTAGGTTGGTGAGGAGGCAGCCCGTTGTTGACCCGATCCTTGTTTGGTGGCGGTCGCGTGGGCCAGTGACGGTGGTGAGGCATCCGGACACCGCGGAGGTGGTACGTCACCGTGTCAGCGAGGAGGACGAGCACGTCCGATGCTACATGGTTGCATCGGAGGGGAGGTTCGACAATACCTGCAGGTTCTTCAGGGATCTCACTGGAGCTATGATCCTGTGATGGTTCCTTATCTTTGGGTGTCCACCGCCCGCGTCGATACCCGTCGGGAGCTACGGTTCTAGTTGTATTAGTGATAATATTCGATGATGTATGGACACCAAGAGATGATGTACTTTTGCTTATAATTATTGAATGCATGCTAATTTGAATACTATACTTTATTTTATGATTTGGTTTTGCTTATTTTATGATTTGGTTTTGCTTATTGAATGCTCATATTGGATAATTTCTCCTTGA
Source organism: Triticum dicoccoides (assembly GCF_002162155.2). Taxonomy (NCBI): domain Eukaryota; kingdom Viridiplantae; phylum Streptophyta; class Magnoliopsida; order Poales; family Poaceae; genus Triticum; species Triticum dicoccoides. The sequence continues at coordinate 1,329 of NW_021195144.1, forward strand.
TTCCCGTGTGCTAGACAATTTGATATAATTAATAATGCATTCGGGAATGAAAGGAGGAGCTACGTACATCGATCATCGATACTCAACCCGTGATTAATAATAATGATCTAGTTTAATATTTAAATTATGAACGTATAGGCCGGAAATGTCATACTCATCGGACGACGAAAACCGCCCGGGGGAGTGCGACTGGTGCCACAACGACTGAGGTATCTGCGACAGGTTCATTGTGCTGGACGAAGATCGGCGCTTCAGCATTAAGCTCGAGGAGACATTTGATGTTCATACGGTACGCAACTGACGATAATAGTTTTTTTTCATAATTACTCATGACTTCAACTATTTTAATCATGATAATATTTTTCATCTTTTCCAATTCGACTAGCTTATCCCATGCTTTGCAAGACGCTATGTCTTGGAGAGGATGGGTTTTGAAGACCATGAAAGTTTCAAAACCAAAAAAATTATCCTAAGTACCCATCATGGTGTGGATTTTCAAGTAAAGCTATACAATGCTCAGAATGTAACCCATTTTGGTTGCAAAAATTGGGAAGCACTTTGCAAGATGTATGGTTTTGATGAGGGTATGCTTGTTACCATGGATCTTGGTGATCCTACAATCGAGCAAGAGAGACCTACGATTTTCGTCCTTGTGGATACACCTCCAATTCTTCCCCCATGTGAGCTTAACATAGTTATTAAGTAATTTATATTGTTTATTTGAAAATAGTTGACAACTTATTCTCCATTGACAGCTTATTTTCATTCTTCAAAGAATGTG
>NW_021195145.1:0-1168 GCF_002162155.2 Triticum dicoccoides
GATGATCAACAATCGCAGTTTGGGCCGATTTTGGCCCGTTTCTTGCACTATTAATTAGTTTTGGGCGTCCCGCAGTGATTTCCACGATTGACGAACTCCGTGGTGCGTTTACATGTCAGTCATCAACACACAATTTTGGTCGACTCTGGTCCATTTCGTGCACGATTATTCACCATTTTGGCGTCCCAGAGCGATTTCCATGATTGACAATTCCCGGGGTGCGTTTGCGTGTCTGTCCTCAACACTCACAGTTTGGGCCAATTCTGACGCGATTCGAGGACTATTACTCAACATTTAGGGGTCCCGAAGCGATTTCCATAGTTGTTGAACCCCAAAATGCGTTTACGTGCCGGTCATGAACACTCACAGTTGTGGCCGATTCTGGCCCGTTTCGTGGACTATTACTCACTGTTTGGGGTCCCGGTGTGACTTGCGCAATTAAAAAACCCCGGGGTGCGTTTACGTGTCGATCATCAACACTCGCAGTTTCGGCCGATTCGGGCTCGTTTTGTGGCACTCGCAGTTTTGGCCGATTCTGGCCCGTTTCATGGACTATTACTCACAGGTTTGGGGCCCGGAGTGCTTTCCTTGATTAACAAACCCCGGGGTGCGTTTACGTATCGGTCATCAACACTCATGGTTTTTGTCGATTCTGACTCGTTTCGTGGACTATTACTCACCGTTTTGGGGTCCCGAAGAGATTTCCATAGTTGTTGAACCCCAAGGTGCGCTTACATGTATGTCATCAACAATCGCAGTTTGGGCCGATTTTTGGCCCATTTCTTGGACTATTACTTAGTTACGGGGGTCCTGGAGTGATTTCCACAATTTACGAACCCCATGGTGCGTTTACGTTTCGGTCATCAACACTCACAATTTTGGCCGATTCTGGTCCGTTTCGTGCACTATTACTCGCCGCTTTGGGGTCCCAGAGCGATTTCCATGGTTGTTGAACTCCAAGGTGCACTTACGTGTCTGTCATCAACATTCATAGTTTTTGCCAATTCTGGCCCGTTTCTTGGACTATTACTCTGTTTTGGCGTCCCGGTGTGATTTCCATGATCGACGAACACCGGGGTGCGTTTATGTGTCGGTTAGCAACACTCGCATTTTGGGCCGCTTCTGGCCCGTTTCGTCGACTATTACTCACCGTTTTGGGGCCCCAAAG
>NW_021195146.1:0-1181 GCF_002162155.2 Triticum dicoccoides
CTTGATAAGATTTTCAATGACTACATACCTTGGCAAGATTTTGAAATAGTTCAAAATGGAACAGTTAAAGAAAGAGTTCTTGCCTGTGTTGCAAAGGTATGAAATTGAGTAAGACTCAAATCCCGATCACAGCAGAAAATAGAAAGAGAATGAAAAGTCATTCCCTATGCCTCAGTCATAGGTTCTATAAAGTATGCTATGCTATGTACCAGACCTATTGTATACCTTGCTCTGTATTTGGCAAGGGAGTACAATAGTGATCTAGGAGTAGATCACTGGACATTGGTCAAGAATATCCTTAGTAAGGACTAAGGAGATGTTTCTCGATTATGGAGGTGATAAAAGAGTTTGTTGTAAAAGTTACATCAGTGCAAACTTTTACACTGATCCAGATGACTCTAAGTCTCAATCTGGATACATATTGAAAGTGGGAGCAATTAGCTAGAGTAGCTCCGCACAAAGCATTGTAGACATAGGATATTTGCAAAATACATACGGCTCTGAATATGACAGACCCGTTGACTAAGCTTCTCTCACGAGCAAAACATGATCACACCTTAGTACTCTTTGGGTGTTAATCACATAGCGATGTAAACTAGATTACTGAATCTAGTAAACCCTTTGGGTGTTGGTTACATAGCGATGTGAACTATGGGTGTTAATCACATGGTGATATGAACTATTGCTGTTAAATCACATGGCGATGTGAACTAGATTATTGACTCTAGTGCAAATGGGAGACTGAAGGAAATATGCCCTAGAGGCAATAATAAAGTTATTATTTATTTCCTTATATCATGATAAATGTTTATTATTCATGCTAGAATTGTATTAACCGGAAACATAATACATGTGTGAATACATAGACAAACAGAGTGTCACTAGTATGCCTCTACTTGACTAGCTCGTTAATCAAAGATGGTTATGTTTCCTGACCATGAACAATGAGTTGTTATTTGATTAACAAGGTCACATCATTAGTTGAATGATCTGATTGACATGACCCATTCCATTAGCTTAGCACCTGATCGTTTAGTATGTTGCTATTGCTTTCTTCATGACTTATACATGTTCCTATGACTATGAGATTATGCAACTCCCGTTTACCGGAGGAACACTTTGGGTACTACCAAACGTCACAACGTAACTGGGTGATTATAAAGGAGTACTACAGGTGTCTC
>NW_021195147.1:0-1719 GCF_002162155.2 Triticum dicoccoides
CATGAACACAGCTCTTTATTCTGAAGTGAACTTTCTTGCATATGATTATCTTCCATGTTGTATCAGCAGGGAGGGATTTGTATGTCGGATTTCATGTATGCGTTTGTTGAATTTCTACCTGGTTTCAAACTCAGTATTTGGAGTCTTAATTTGCTTAGTTGTGACTGATGAATGTTGAATCCCATCAGTGAGACCTGGGAGTTGGAAGATGCTCCGATATGTTGGAATTAATACAACTGCTTTCTTTGCGATGATGTGTTTCTATCGAGATTGGTATGACTTGCTTGTTGCATTTCTACTGAGATTGATTATCTTTCAGCTTGCAGATTTTATACCGGGAGTAGGATTTAGCAAGCAGTGTGAGTCTCTGCCTGCTAATTCGTATCTAGCAAATAGTCTATAGGACATTAGCTCAAGTGCCCGTTGCGTTTCTAATTGCTCCAAGGTTATGTATTCTCTACTGACATTAGCTACAACTTTAATGAAACTTACGCATTATCCTGAGCTCTGCTGTCTCCGCGCTGGAGGAGGCCATCGATGCCTACCTCATCGGCCTCTTCGAGGACAACCAGCTTGCCCGCCGCATCCTAGTGTTGCTTCATGGCTCTAGTGACTGATCTGGAGGCGCAGACTAGAGGTGTGTTAGTTTCTTCTTATTAGCCAGTGGTAGTAAAGACCTTGTTTGTTACTATCTTGTTATGATCATCAATGGGAAGTTACCAAACAGATTGAACTGAACTGAAGTGTATGAATGTGAACACCACATGTTCATTAGATTCTAATTAATTGCTAAATAAGTCTTTGGTGATAATCCTTATGCCCAGTTTAAAGCCTGTCACCTTAATTCATTACATGTCGTAACCCCACTAACAAATTTCAAATGGTTTGTATTCTGTTGGAAACTTCGCTTTGAAATGACATAATGCAATGAGAACTCTCGAAACAGACTTTCGCCCCGTTTTATAAATAAAGAATCAACCGAAGAAAGACCACGGCCTAATGATACAAGGTGGTAAGGTCGCCCTCTTACAAAGCCGATCCCAGGATAATCAAATCACCAGAACGCACGCGACTACGCTACCAACACAGAACACATGAAGATCTACACACAGCGCCACGGTACAACCTAATACACCTAAGCTCTATGGCAACGCCCTCAGGAGGGAGGGAGAACGGCGCCGAGCGTCGCTGCTGCCGAGTCGACAACGGACAAAGGTCTTCACCCGGAGCCCTGGCACAGAGAGAAGTACCAAACCAACGTCTTCAAGAAGAGTGTGGTACCCATGGGTGTCACCGTCGTCAGCACCAAGGGCGCGGAGCTTTCGCTCGGCAACTCACCCGCACCAGCACGAGGCTGCAAGGACGAGCGCGACGTGGCCAGACCCCCAGATCCAGATCAGGGCGACATCCCAGGGGAGAGCACGCCCGAGCCACCCACCGCAACACCTCCCGCCACCCACACGGCCATGAAGGAGAGCCACCATCGCCGCAATGGTGCCTGCCGACAAGCAAACCATGCAGACCGCCATCCGAGGCTGCCACCCCGGCATCCCTGTCGCGAGACACCATCCACTGCTCACTTCACAGCGCACTCAGCCTTGGTAGGAAGAGCAGAGGCACGCCCCTACTCCTAGCCTGACATCAGTCACCGAGTCTGGATAGGCGCCTCCACCGTAGGAGGCACCCACGTCTGCGTCTCCAGCCAAGCCTGGTGGATTC
>NW_021195148.1:0-1719 GCF_002162155.2 Triticum dicoccoides
CATGAACACAGCTCTTTATTCTGAAGTGAACTTTCTTGCATATGATTATCTTCCATGTTGTATCAGCAGGGAGGGATTTGTATGTCGGATTTCATGTATGCGTTTGTTGAATTTCTACCTGGTTTCAAACTCAGTATTTGGAGTCTTAATTTGCTTAGTTGTGACTGATGAATGTTGAATCCCATCAGTGAGACCTGGGAGTTGGAAGATGCTCCGATATGTTGGAATTAATACAACTGCTTTCTTTGCGATGATGTGTTTCTATCGAGATTGGTATGACTTGCTTGTTGCATTTCTACTGAGATTGATTATCTTTCAGCTTGCAGATTTTATACCGGGAGTAGGATTTAGCAAGCAGTGTGAGTCTCTGCCTGCTAATTCGTATCTAGCAAATAGTCTATAGGACATTAGCTCAAGTGCCCGTTGCGTTTCTAATTGCTCCAAGGTTATGTATTCTCTACTGACATTAGCTACAACTTTAATGAAACTTACGCATTATCCTGAGCTCTGCTGTCTCCGCGCTGGAGGAGGCCATCGATGCCTACCTCATCGGCCTCTTCGAGGACAACCAGCTTGCCCGCCGCATCCTAGTGTTGCTTCATGGCTCTAGTGACTGATCTGGAGGCGCAGACTAGAGGTGTGTTAGTTTCTTCTTATTAGCCAGTGGTAGTAAAGACCTTGTTTGTTACTATCTTGTTATGATCATCAATGGGAAGTTACCAAACAGATTGAACTGAACTGAAGTGTATGAATGTGAACACCACATGTTCATTAGATTCTAATTAATTGCTAAATAAGTCTTTGGTGATAATCCTTATGCCCAGTTTAAAGCCTGTCACCTTAATTCATTACATGTCGTAACCCCACTAACAAATTTCAAATGGTTCGTATTCTGTTGGAAACTTCGCTTTGAAATGACATAATGCAATGAGAACTCTCGAAACAGACTTTCGCCCCGTTTTATAAATAAAGAATCAACCGAAGAAAGACCACGGCCTAATGATACAAGGTGGTAAGGTCGCCCTCTTACAAAGCCGATCCCAGGATAATCAAATCACCAGAACGCACGCGACTACGCTACCAACACAGAACACATGAAGATCTACACACAGCGCCACGGTACAACCTAATACACCTAAGCTCTACGGCAACGCCCTCAGGAGGGAGGGAGAACGGCGCCGAGCGTCGCTGCTGCCGAGTCGACAACGGACAAAGGTCTTCACCCGGAGCCCTGGCACAGAGAGAAGTACCAAACCAACGTCTTCAAGAAGAGTGTGGTACCCATGGGTGTCACCGTCGTCAGCACCAAGGGCGCGGAGCTTTCGCTCGGCAACTCACCCGCACCAGCACGAGGCTGCAAGGACGAGCGCGACGTGGTCAGACCCCCAGATCCAGATCAGGGCGACATCCCAGGGGAGAGCACGCCCGAGCCACCCACTGCAACACCTCCCGCCACCCACACGGCCATGAAGGAGAGCCACCATCGCCGCAATGGTGCCTGCCGACAAGCAAACCATGCAGACCGCCATCCGAGGCTGCCACCCCGGCATCCCTGTCGCGAGACACCATCCACTGCTCACTTCACAGCGCACTCAGCCTTGGTAGGAAGAGCAGAGGCACGCCCCTACTCCTAGCCTGACATCAGTCACCGAGTCTGGATAGGCGCCTCCACCGTAGGAGGCACCCACGTCTGCGTCTCCAGCCAAGCCTGGTGGATTC
>NW_021195149.1:0-1277 GCF_002162155.2 Triticum dicoccoides
TATTGCAAGCATCCGCAACTACAACAAAAGTATTAAGGTAAACCTAACCATAGCATGAAACATATGGATCCAAATCAGCCCCTTACGAAGCAACACATAAACTAGGGTTTAAGCTTCTGTCACTCTAGCAACCCATCATCTACTTATTACTTCCCAATGCCTTCCTCTAGGCCCAAATAATGGTGAAGTGTTATGTAGTCGACGTTCACATAACACCACTAGAGGTTAGACAACATACATCTTATCAAAATATCGAACGAATACCAAATTCACATGACTACTAATAGCAAGACTTCTCCCTTGTCCTCAGGAACAAACGTAACTACTCACAAAGCATATTCATGTTCATAATCAGAGGGGATATAATGTGCATAAAGGATCTGAACATATGATCTTCAACCAAATAAACCAACTAGCATCAACTACAAGGAGTAATCAACACTACTAGCAACCTACTAGCACCAATCCCGGACTTGGAGACAAGAATTGGATACAAGAGATGAACTAGGGTTTGGAGATGAGATGGTGCTGGTGAAGATGTTGATGGAGATTGCCCTCTCCCGATGAGAGGAGCGTTGGTGATGATGATGACGATGATTTCCCCCTCCCGGAGGGAAGTGTCCCCAGCAGAACAGCTCTGCCGGAGCCCTACATTGGTTCCGCCAAGGTTCCGCCTCGTGGCGGCGGAATCTCGTCCCGAAAGGTTGCTTCTTATTTTTTTCTCATCGAAAGACTTCATATAGGAGAAGATGGGCGTCGGAGAGCCACCAGGGGGCCCACGAGGTAGGGGGGCGCGCCCAGGGGGGAGGGGCGTGCCCCCCCCACCCTCGTGAGCAGGGTGTGGGCCCCCTGGCCTTCATCTTTGGCGATGATTTTTCTTTATTTATTTTAAGATATTCCGTGGAGTTTCAGGACTTTTGGAGTTGCGCAGAATAGGTCTCCAATATTTGCTCCTTTTCCAGCCAGAATTCCAGCTGCCGGCATTCCCCCTCTTCATGGTAAACCTTGTAAAATAAGAGAGAATAGCCATAAGTATTGTGACATATCGTGAAATAACAACCCATAATGCGATAAATATCGATATAAAAGCATGATGCAAAATGGACGTATCAGTAACATGCAAATATGGGCCCAAATTGAAAGAACTATACAACAGTTGAAATCGAAGGACAAAAGTCTATTATTAAACAGATACGATAAACATGATGTCATGGAAATATGACAGTAATTGAAAGAACAATACATCATTAATTTGCCTAATATAGAAAGAAGAGGGG
>NW_021195150.1:0-1832 GCF_002162155.2 Triticum dicoccoides
CGATCACGCCATTCCTAGCCTGTTTGGCTATATCATTGTCGTGATGATTCTAACTATGCTACCTGGTCCTTATTCTCGGAGCACCAATTTTCGACGATGAGCTAAGCTTACGTTGATCTTCCTCATCATATCATTTCACCTTAAACAACAAGCTTGAGTTCGAGTTTGTGTCGTACCCTTGGTTCCAATAACCTTTCACTTCATCATTACTTTGACTTGATGTCGTCGCCGATCGATTACATCTTCATGAACTCTCGCGACAAAGGTGTCGTGATCATCAACATTCTGAGCTCATCCAGGGTATCAATTGAATTCATGATGAGAAATACCATCCTTGCCCTTGATGAATTGTATTATCATCGACCACTTTATTGCCTTCCCACCAACACAAGCTTGTTCATGTTTGGTGTTATACCTTGAGTTCCTTGCTATCCAGCCATTGTTCTTCTTTACCTTGGAATATTGCCATCCTTTATGTCAAGAATGTTCTGAGATTTGTTCCACCTCTAGAGAATTCTTGACATAGAAATACTTCTCACCATCACCATTCTTTCTTGGTCCCCGTGTTAATTTCGACAAGTGAACGGTGTTGTTTGGATTCTTTCCTTCTAGCAACCCTATTTCTTTGAAGTTAATGGTCGAAAGTTCATTCTTAGGCTATTGATTATTGAATCACCATTCTGACATTGGTCGCGCAACCCAACCCATATTTTGGGCGCACCTTTCAACCAATGTTTAATTGTGTATGTTTTCCTCGAGCATACTTCCTTATATCATTTGATCTGACAAATGTTATCTCCTTGTTCACTTAATTGTGGAAATCCATCTTTTGGGAATCTCGATGAATTGCCGATGAGTTCACCAGACACCTCCTTGTCCTCTCCTTGGGTTAATGATGGACTCTTGTTAGCGGAAATCACTCCATAGTTCATTTCCCCGAGAATCTTACAATATCATCTCGTCAATTTGCGTTGCACCTTTTCTTCTCAGGTATCCTAAGTCTGAGGTATCCTGACACCAAATCGGATCTGAATCTCGGTCAGATATGATGGTTGGGACAACTTCCCAAGAGTTATGATGTTGATCCTTTGATGACCCGGTAACATGATGTCATGCCTAGCACCCCCCCTCCCCAGCTGGAGGACCTATCATTATAGATTCCTTTTCAGCAAGGTTATCCATTTATCCATGAGGAAATTGTAAGACTTATTCTACAAGTTATTCCTGATGGATCCTTCATGTTTCCAAAGTTTGATCTTCACCTGAAGACCATGTCAATGCTACCTCGAAGCATGTCAATGGTACTCCGATTTTCAACAGGAACATTTGAAGCACGATGCTAAATTTTGTTTATCATTTATCCTAACACCGTTGTATGGGTAATATCATGAGATTCCTCCCCCCCTTACCTAAAGAGTTGACTACATTATATCCTGCCACGGATATCATGCTCTGCTTGTCCTTGGGAGGGATATATCCCTGAAATATGTGTTTAGACACATTTTCCTTTCCATTGTTCTGTTTAATATGATAATCATATTTTACTTTCTATTGGTTGTTTGAACCTTTCTTGTGATCTATATGATCTAAGCAGCAATATTCTACTGCTTATGTAAACTCCTCGGTGTGCAATTCTGTCAGTAAGACCCTGTTACTATTGTTGATGACATTCCGGTAGCCACCGATGGACGAGAACTTTGCCTATTGGTCCGCCTCGTTCAACGAGCAGGAAATGGTTCTCTTCGTCCCTCGCCCTTGGTATCGATGTTGTTGCCGACATATCTGACAGGCTACCCTTTGACACGCCTTACTATCATGACCGTGCAAAATGT
>NW_021195151.1:0-928 GCF_002162155.2 Triticum dicoccoides
TCAACTTGTGTGTTTAGAGGTGCCCCTGCCTCCGTATATAAAGGATGGAGGAGGAGGAGGCCGGCCAAGGCAAAGGTGCGGCCAGGATAGGGAGTCCTACTAGGACTCCAAGTCCTAGTAGGAGTCCACCAAGAGGGGAGGAAGGGAGAAGGAATAGGAGGAGAAGGAGAGGTGGCCGGCCCCCTTTTCCCTAGTCCAATTCGGACCAAAGGGGAGGGGGGGCGCAGCAGCCTTTTTCCTCTTCCCACTAAAGCCCATCAAGGCCCATTACTTCTCCCGTAACTACCCGGTACTCCGAAAAATACCCGAATCACTCGGAACCTTTCCGATGTCTGAATATAGTCGTCCAATATATCGATCTTTACGTCTCGACCATTTCGAGACTCCTCGTCATGTCCCCGATCTCATCCGGGACTCCGAACTCCTTCGGTACATCAAAATGCATAAACTCATAATATAACTGTCATCGTAACCTTAAGCGTGCGGACCATACGGGTTCGAGAACAATGTAGACATGACCAAGACACGTTTCCGGTCAATAACCAATAGCGGGACCTGGATGCCCATATTGGCTCCTACATATTCTACGAAGATCTTTATCGGTCAGACCGCATAACGACATACGTTGTTCCCTTTGTCATCGGTATGTTACTTGCCCGAGATTTGATCGTCGGTATCCAATACCTAGTTCAATCTCGTTACCGGCAAGTCTCTTTACTCGTTCCGTAATACATCATCTCACAACTAACATATTAGTTGTAATGCTTGCAAGGCTTATGTGATGTGTATTACCGAGAGGGCCCAGAGATACCTCTCCGACAATCGGAGTGACAAATCCTAATCTCGAAATACGCCAACCCAACATCGACCATTGGAGACACCTGTAGTACTCCTTTATAATCACCCATTTACGTTGTGACGTTTGGTA
>NW_021195152.1:0-812 GCF_002162155.2 Triticum dicoccoides
TGGGGGTGAGTTGTCACACCCTAGCTAGTCATGCATTAGAGTGTTGCATCATGTTTACTCTTTCATCAGAAACTTGAAATGGGGATGACAGAACCCCCAGTCCCCTCTGAAACCAACTAGGGTTTACTAAAATAATTTTCAATGAACCTGAAATGCCCTTCTAAAATGCCCATCATTTTTGTCTTGGTTCAGAACCTCTGCCAAAAGTGGTGCACATTTTCCTAGGCCATCTTAGGGTTTTTGAATTAATTCATAAATATTTGAATTTGGGCATTTAAAATTATATAAAATATTTAAATGCTCAAATACCTCCAAACTAAAATGTTTCATGTTGGAAATAATCCAACTTTGGACCAGGAGTGAATTGGTGATTTTTGAAGTTGCCTAGGTATTTTATTAAATTCAACAAAGTTGCAGATATATTAAATAAAAACAGAAACAGAAAAAAGGGGAAAGCTTACCTGGCGCCTGCCCCCGGCCCACCTGCCGGCCCAGCCCAGCACCGCTCCAGCGAGCTGCTTGCCGGCCAGGCAGGCAGGCAGGTGCCCGACGGCGACCGCGGCGTGCGCCACGCACCTGCTCGCCGCCTCGCCGCTCCCCTCGCCCGGTGACGTCGTGGATCAGCCTCCCTCGCTCCCCCGAACCCCCCAGACACCCCCTCTCCTCTCCAGCTCCTCCCCCTCGCGCTCCCCCGCCATGGCCGACGCCACCATCGCCGTGCCTTCGTCGTAGCCGTGCTCCCCGACGCCCGTGCGTCCTCTCACCGTGTCTAGGAGCTCCGCCGCTGTCCACTTCATCGAGCAGCCGAGCCC
>NW_021195153.1:0-991 GCF_002162155.2 Triticum dicoccoides
AAAAATGCGTCTTCATAGGGTACCCAAAAGAAACTATTGGGTACACCTTCTACCTTAGATCCGAAGGCAAGATCTTTGTTGCCAAGAATGGGTCCTTTCTGGAGAAAGAGTTTCTCTCGAAAGAAGTAAGTGGGAGGAAAGTAGAGCTTGATGAAGTATTGCCTCTTGAACCGGAAAATGGCGCAACTCAAGAAAATGTTCCTGAGGTGCCAGCACCGACTAGAGAGGAAGTTAATGATAATGATCAAGATACTTCTGATCAAGCTCCTACTGAAATTCGAAGGTCCACAAGGACACGTTCCGCACCAGAGTGGTACGGCAACCCTGTCTTGGAAATCATGTTGTTAGACAACGGTGAACCTTCGAACTATGAAGAAGCGATGGCGGGACCAGATTCCGACAAATGGCTAGAAGCCATGAAATCCGAGATAGGATCCATGTATGAGAACGAAGTATGGACTTTGACTGACTCGCCCGTTGAACGGCGAGCCATAGAAAATAAATGGATCTTTAAGAAGAAGACAGACGCGGATGGTAATGTGACCATCTATAGAGCTCGGCTTGTCGCTAAGGGTTATCGACAAGTTCAAGGGGTTGACTACGATGAGACTTTCTCACCGGTAGCGAAGCTGAAGTCCGTCCGAATCATGTTAGCAATTGCCGCATTCTATGATTACGAAATATGGCAAATGGACGTCAAAACGGCATTCCTTAATGGTTTCCTTAAGGAAGAATTGTATATGATGCAGCCGGAAGGTTTTGTCGATCCTAAGAATGCTGACAAAGTGTGCAAGCTCCAACGCTCGATTTATGGGCTGGTGCAAGCATCTCGGAGTTGGAACATTCGCTTTGATGAGATGATCAAAGCGTTTGGGTTTACACAGACTTATGGAGAAGCCTGCGTTTACAAGAAAGTGAGTGGGAGCTCTGTAGCATTTCTCATATTATATGTAGATGACATACTTTTGATGGGAAATGATATAGAACTCTT
>NW_021195154.1:0-1085 GCF_002162155.2 Triticum dicoccoides
GCTCGGATGAAAATTTTGGGAGATGAACTCGCTGCAGCAAGTTGGCCGGTCTCTGATCCATAGATGGTGGACTATGTTCTTGCTGGCCTTGATCGGGACTATGATCCCGTAGTAGCAGCCATCGGTGCCGTCAAGACCTCCATCAGCGTCGACGAACTCTTCGCCAAGATTGCCGCATTTGATCAGCGGATGGAGATGCTAGGAGATGGTCCCGAGACCGGCTTCAACACCTCCGCAAACTTGGCGTACAAGGGGCATGGCCAGTCTCGAGGCAGAGGGCGCGGGCGTGGCAACAGAGGCCGCGGCCGAGGGAGGCGTCCTCCTTCTTCACCAAGCAGAAGCAATGGAGGTACTCGAGGGGGTCGTTCACAATAGGAACAACAGCGACCACCGCATCGGGACTATCCTGAGTGCCAAATCTGCCTCAAGCATCACCGCGGCGGCGCCCGTGAGTGTTGGGATCGCTATGAGGAAGATGAGTATGAGGAGAAGGAGGCCAATGCTGTCACCAACTCCTACGGCATCGACGCAAATTGGTATGCGGATACTGGTGCTACAAACCATATCACGGGAGAGCTGGACAAGCTGACATTCATAGAAAAATACCGCGGAGGTGATCAAGTGCACAGCGCAAGCGGTTCTGGTATGAAAATTACTCATATTGGTAGTACAATTGTTAAAACCCCCATGAAAAATTTACATCTCAACAAAGTTCTATATGTCCCTGAAACATGAAAAAAATCTTTTCTCTGTTCATAGATTTACTCTTGACAATCGTGTACTCATCGAATTTTATCTTACTTCTTTTTGGTTAAGGACTTGGACACGGGGAGAATACTTCTTAGGGGCAAGTGCGTGGGAGGACTCTACCCACTCATATCTTCATCATCATCATCATCATCAAATAAACAAGCTTTTGTTGTCGTCAAACCATCTTCGGCAAAGTGGCATAGTAGGTTAGGTCATCCCTCATCAGTTATTGTTAAACTGCTTCTTAGCAAGAATAATCTTCCTCATTCTCGTGAGTCTAGTATTGAGTCGGTTTGTGATCCATGTCAGCAAGCCAAAAGTCATCAGCTACCATA
>NW_021195155.1:0-2386 GCF_002162155.2 Triticum dicoccoides
GTGCAAAGTCAAAGTGCTAGATCCCGTGGTCAAACGCTACAGGGTTAGGCGGGACGGGGGCACTGGGGGGGTAGCAATGCCACCGGAGCGTCGCACCGGGCCCTCATACATGCGCGCTGGTGTGGTGGCATGTCCGAAGAGGCGGGACGCGTCTCCGGTGCGTGGCCCCCCCTCACGGACGGCGATGACACGGTAGTAGATGTTCTGCGGTAACGATGCGGCGTCAATATTACTAAATACTCGGAGTGCGATAAAATCAAGAGTTTTTTTGCACGACATGGGCACATGTGCTATAGGAACGATGGTATTTTTTCGTAATTTTTGGTGATGGAGAAGTATCCGAAAAATTACCTCTACGCGGATTGCCCTTCGCGTGTCTACGGCTGTGGCCGGCGGCCTCCGGGGGCTAGCATGCCGCCAAATCTTGCGTAGGCAGCCTCTCACAAGTCTGGAAGTGTTGTGGCGGTTGCAAACGCCCAGCACGCATGTCCGGGGTGTGCCCCCCTCACGGACGGCGCTGCCGCCGGCACCCGGAGGGGGGAAACGGACGCGTGGGGTCTACACGGAGCGGATCTTGCTGTGAGTCTGGCCAGGATGTTGCTCCAAAGTGTTCCTATGGGCTGACCAAACACATCCGGGTAGGGAGATCCTCTGGTCAAATCCCGTCCGTGCAAAGTCAAAGGGCTAGATCCCGTGGTCAAACGCTACAGGGTTAGGCGGGAAGGGGGCACTTGGGGGTAGCAATGCCACCGGAGCGTCGCACCGGGCCCTCATACATGCGCGGTGGTGTGGTGGCATGTCCGAAGAGGCGGGACGCGTCTCCGGTGTGTGGCCCCCCCTCACGGACGGCGATGACACGGTAGTAGATGTTCTGCCGTAACGATGCGGCGTCAATATTACTAAATACTTGGAGCGCGATAAAATCATGAGTTTTTTTGCACGACGTGGGAACATGTGCTATAGGAACGATGGTATTTTTTCATAATTTTTGGTGATGGAGAAGTATCCGAAAAATCCCCTCTATGCGGATTGCCCTTCGCGCGTCTACGGGTGTGGCCGGCGGCCTCCGGGGGCTAGCATGCCGCCAAATCTTGCGTAGGCGGCCTCTCACAAGTCTGGAAGTGTTGTGGCGGTTGCAAACGCCTGGCACGCGTGTCCGCGGTGTGCCCCCCTCACGGACGGCGCTGCCGCCGGCACCTGGAGGGGGGAAATGGACGCGTGGGGTCTACACGGAGGGGATCTTGCTATGGGTCTGGCCCGGATGTTGCTCCAAAGTGTTCCTATGGGCTGACCTAACACAACCGGGTGGGGAGGTCCACTGGTCAAAGCCCGTCCGTGCAAAGTCAAAGGGCTAGATCCCGTGGTCAAACGCTACAGGGTTAGGCGGGACGGGGGCACTGGGGGGTAGCAATGCCACCGGAGCGTCGCACCGGGCCCTCATACATGCGCGCTGGTGTGGTGGCATGTCCGAAGAGGCGGGACGCGTCTCCGGTGCATGGCCCCCCCTCACGGACGGCGATGACACGGTAGTAGACATTCTGCGGTAACGATGCGGCGTCAATATTACTAAATACTCGGAGCGCGATAAAATCAAGAGTTTTTTTGCACTACATGGCCACATGTGCTATAGGAACGATGGTATTTTTTCATAATTTTTGGTGATGGAGAAGTATCCGAAAAATTCCCTCTACGCAGATTGCCCTTGTTGCGTCTACGGCTGTGGCCGGCGGCCTCCGTGGGCTAGCATGCGGCCAAATCTTGTGTAGGTGGCCTCTCACAAGTCTGGAAGGGTTGTGGCGGTTGCAAACGCCTGGCACGCGTGTCCGGGGTGTGCCCCCTCTCACGGACGGCGCTGCCGCCGGCACCTGGAGGAGGGAAGCGGACGCGTGGGGTCTACACGGAGGGGATCTTGCTATGGGTCTGGCCCGGATGTTGCTCCAAAGTGTTCCTATGGGCTGACCTAACATGTCACACCCTAGCTAGTTCATGCATTAGAGTGTTGCATCATGTCTATTCTTTCATCAGAAACCTGAAATGGGGATGACAGAACCCCCAGCCCACTCTGAAACCAACCAGGGTTTACTAAAAACTTTTTCAATGAACCTGAAATGCCCTTCTAAAATGCCCATCATTTTTGTCTTGGTTCAGAACCTCTGCCAAAAGTGATGCACATTTTCCTAGGTCATCTTAGGGTCTTTGAATTAAATCATAGATATTTGAATTTGGGCATTTAAAATTATATAAAATATTCAGATGCTCAAATATCTCCAAACTAAAATGTTTCATGTTGGAAATAATCCAACTATGGACCAGGAGTAGTTTGGTGATTTTAGGAGTTGCCTAAGTATTTTTAATAATTCAACAAAGTTGCAAAAGTATTAAAAAA
>NW_021195156.1:0-988 GCF_002162155.2 Triticum dicoccoides
AAATCAACTTTGGAGAATATTGTAGAGCCACTCAATTCATCAAGCATATCATCTAGCCTAGGAATAGGATGACGATAACGAATAGTAATATTATTAATGCCTCTACAATCAACACACATACGTGATGTACCATCCTTTTTCGGCACTAGAATAATAGGAACAACACAAGGACTAAGGGATTCGCGTATATAACCTTTGTCGAGAAGCTCTTGTACTTGACGCATAATCTCCTTCGTCTCCTCTGGATTGGTACGGTATGGTGCACGGTTTGGCAGTGAAGCACCGGGAATTAAGTCAATCTGATGCTCAATCCCTCGAATAGGCGGTAATCCCGGTGGCACGTCTTGTGGAAAGACGTCAGCGAACTCCTGCAAAATGTTAGTGACAGCAGGAGGCAAAGAGGAAGGCACGTCCTCGAATGAAAATAATGCCTCTTTGCACCCAAAAGCATAGCAAACAGATTTGCTGAAATCTAGCTCATCAATATAAGATTTGATGACAAATAAACATGCACTTTTCAATTTAATTTCAGAAGCAACACTAGATGGTTTATTATTAGGCTTCATTTGTTGCTCAAATTCTTTTGCCACAATCTGATTTTCACTCTTATTCGTCTCCTGTTTTGCTTTATTAGCTCTATTAATATCATCTTTCAAAATGGAATCAGGAGTCATAGGAAGCAAAGTAATATTTTTATCCTTATGAACAAGAGTATAGTTATTGTTTCTACCATGGTGTACAGAATTTTTATCAAATTGCCATGGTCTACCAAGTAATAAGGAACATGCTTGCATAGGTACCACATCACAATCAACATAATCAGCATATGTAGAGATACTAAAATGCACACGAACAGTACGTGTTACCTTAACCTTGCCGCTGTTGTTGAACCATTGGATGTAGTAAGGATGTGGATGTGGTCTTGTGGTGAGAGAAAGCTTCTCCACCATCTCCATGCTAGCCAAGTTGTTGCAGCTCCCTCCGTCTA
>NW_021195157.1:0-3998 GCF_002162155.2 Triticum dicoccoides
GGCAGCTAGGGTTTGGATCGTGATTAGGTTGATACCATGTTAGAAGGGAGAGAGGGATTGTTGCGGAATATGATGGATTTATTATTGAGCTTCGAGGGCGAGTATATATTGAGTACAAGACTTGGAGGCAAGATGCCTCTCCTGGAGATAAGGTAGGAGACGGATTACAAATCCTAGACTACCAAATACATATATCCCAAATATATCTCTAACACTTTTCTTGTTCCATTTCTCATTTCATTTTTGTCTTATTCATTTTTTTCTGCTTCGTGTATAGTTATTGGCCAAACAGGGAGACTTGGTGGGCGACTTCCTTAGTCAAGGTCTAAACTCCTTTTTATTTTTTATTCTTGTATGGAATGACAAGGCAGCAAAGCACTTACCTAACTACGCGTGAACCAAAACTTGCTTGTTATATATGCACCCAACCCAAGTGGGTCTGCTTAGTTAAGCTCGCGGTGCACCTTTCTTCTTTCATCTGGGACTGGGAGCCAAGAATCCTCTTGAGCACAAGCACCACAAGGCCTTCAGCTCAGCAGGTCTGATATTGCTTTCTTTAGTTTAGGACCTAGCCATCTGATATTGCTTTGGTTCCTAGCCACTGGTATTTCATCATCGCCTTGTACTGCCAACAGGAATATATAGGATTGTTTGCCCTTTCTGTCGATTATTGTGGGAACTGATTTCTAGACTTCGAAACAGAGGATCGTAGCTGAAACCTCACGGAGAAATGGCTGATAAAATATATATATGGGAGAAGAAGCTACAAGATCCAAGTGCACCACCCATGCCGTTTCCTTTAGACTTTCTGAAGGCCATCACATGTGATTTTTCCGCTGAACAAGAGCTCGGCAAAGGTGGGTATGGAGTGGTTTACAAGGTATACTAACTATACGTGTATGACCAATTCCATTCACTCCAATTATCAGATTAATATTATTTAGCAATTAATATAGTCATTAACAGGGCACACAAGTCAAACTATGAAGTGACTTTTGACTTACCTCACAGGGAGTTCTTCCGAGTGGAAAAATTATTGCTGTGAAGAAGCTTCATGATACACATCTGGTGGAAGATAACAAATTCCAAAAGGAGGTCAGATATCTTATGGGGATGAAGCACCAAAACGTAGTACAGTTTGTAGGTTACTGTGCCGAATCAAGTTGGGAAGCGATGAAGCTGCCTGGAATTGTGGGTTATATTTTCTCTGAAGCACCAAAAAGATTGCTTTGCTTCGAGTATGTATGCAATCAAAGCCTTGACAAGTATATCTCCGGTATGATTCCTGAAATCTCGACTACTTTATTTTCATTTTAGTCCCTGTAGTTTAGTTTCTACAATACGGCTTTAACCTGTACTGATTGTGTCAGTTACTAACCTGACGACAAATCATTTTTATAGATTCTGGAACTGACACAACCAAACTATTTAGACCAAGACACGGTTCCATAACTGTAATCTGCAATCACTGAATGGAGTTTAGCTTATTATTAATTTATCAAATTTTATATATAGATGGATCTTCGGGCCTTGAGTGGAACATGAGATGTGAAATAATAAGGGGAATTTGCGATGGTTTGCATTATCTTCATGGGGAATGCCAAATTATTCATCTTGACTTGAAGCCTGCAAATATATTGTTTGGTACTAATATGGAGCCGAAAATTGCGGATTTTGGTTTGTCAAAGATCTTTGCGGATCAATCACTTACTAAAAATCCTGCAGGAACACTGTAAGCTTTGCCTTATTCTACAGTATCTCATGTTCATTCTTGAAATGCCTCAAACTTCCAAACTCTGCTGCAGGGGATATATGGCTCCAGAGTACTTAATCCGTGGTTTAGTCTCCATCAAGGCAGATATATTTAGTTTAGGTGTCGTAATCATTGAGATAATCACTGGTCGTAAAGAACTTCCATGTTTTCAGCAGTTCAATGAGAATGGTAGTCCCCAGAGCGACATCGCATCTGAGCAGGACTTCATAGAGAAAGTAAGATGACGTAATCCAGTTTTTGCATGTTTGAATCGAACAACCTTTTTCCCCAACTATGTTGGTGACAGTCAAACTTGCGAAGGAAGAAAAAGGACCATAGTATTTAAAGAAACCCACAAGTACTACTATTACTGAATAGGACATGAAAGAAGATGGATTTAAAGTCATGAAGATAGTTACTGTCATAGAATTAACTTACTCTCTTTTAGAAACATTTATCTTGTGTTTCTTCATGTCTGATGAAAATGCAACTTATATGGTGTTATATCTGGCTCTAAACAAGGGTTTCTTTTTAAAGATTTCTGCTTTTATCCTGATGTTTGAATTGATGTTTACAATTTTTTTTGTTATATATGTTACCATATTCATAGCGCCAACTAACAAGTGCAATTTCATAGATACTTGATACTTGGAGGAATAGGTTGCAAATATCAGATGGCCACATAGAAAAATTGAAACAGATACGGGTATGCGCAGAGTTAGGAATACAATGTGCTCAACTTAACCCAGTTCAGAGACCAGTTACACAGCATATAATCGATCGGCTTGCTGAAGTGAAGGACAGATCCATCAAGACTGGCACTTTTGCAGTAGAGCAGGTATGTTGACAGAACATGGTCCTGCAGGATCATCGAGTCAGCATTCCACAAAGCAAAACTATCATCCCTCCGAAAGACATGTCGACACCTTTTGATGCATCTTGCTGTTTTTCCCACATCACAGGTCTCTGCTCAAATTGGTAACAGTAGCGCACCGGCAGCAATAGCATCAAGTACGGCTTCTGAGCATGACGAAGTAAGTGAGCTTCTTCAGAAACTATCATCGCAGAACGCTTTGGATCAGCGTGAAGCCGCAGGCGTGCTTCGCCAGCTCGCGAAGCGCAGTGCTGAGCATCGTGCACGCATCGGGGAATCTGGCGGCATCCCTATCCTCTCGAGACTTCTGTCTTCGACGACTGATCTTAGCGCCCAGGAGCATGTGGTCACCACTCTCCTCATCATTTCTGTCAACCGAGAGAACAGACGGAGGATTGTTTCCTCTGGAGCTGTTTCCGGGATCGTGCGGGCGCTAGAGAGGGGCAACATGAGCCCCCTTGCGCTACTGTCAATCCTTTCCAACGGCCCCGAGGGAGTGGCAGCTATCAGTGCCGCTGCCGCTGTCATACCAAGTCTGGTTGGAGTTATTAGGAATGGATCCTCAGCGAGCAAGGCAAATGCAGTTGCTATCCTGTTGCGTGTCTTTTTTTTTTTTTTGCGAGATATCCTGTTGCGTGTCTGTGATGGCGAAGGCAAGCAGCAGCGACAGAACCTTGCTCAGGCACATGAGCATGGCCTCGTGCCCTTGCTGGCGGAGCTAAAGGAAAGCAGCAGCACACACATGGGGAAAAGTAAAGCGACCCGGCTGCTCCGACTAATGAATAACTAGTGAATGAGGGAGGCACGTTTGTGCGGCCAAATTTACAAGATATTTTACGTATGAGCTGGTGGCATTTTGCTTATCTACTTGTTACTTGTTCGATCCTAGATACTTGCATGAATCTGTCATGACCGTTAGGCGACAGGGAGGCGATCCGGGGCGATCTCCGCGCCCGACGGCGGAGCCACCGCCCGATGCCGGCGATCGCCGCCGGGTGGGCGGTCGC
Source organism: Triticum dicoccoides (assembly GCF_002162155.2). Taxonomy (NCBI): domain Eukaryota; kingdom Viridiplantae; phylum Streptophyta; class Magnoliopsida; order Poales; family Poaceae; genus Triticum; species Triticum dicoccoides. The sequence continues at coordinate 3,635 of NW_021195157.1, forward strand.
TTCTGGGCCCTCGCCGGATCTGACGATGATGATGCGGACGAGGATGGAGCGGAGCCGCCGGGGGAGTCACCGCCGTCTCCTACGCCGTCGGACCTAATCTGTGAATTCTTTCATTCAGGTTACTCGGAAGAGGAAGTAGCGACCACGGTGGACAAGGTGGTTCCCAGAGACGATCTGGCTCGTGAGGGGCTGCACGATGGAGAGAAGATCGAGATTGTTCGCCGGATCGTGCATAGAAGGACGGCGCCGTCGGCGCTTCGTCCATGGAAGGGACCTTTACCCAAGGTATGTTTGCCGAAGCTCACTGTGTTTGATCTGATCCGACCGGATGCGTGGGTTACGGTTAAGAGGAAGAAAGGACGGA
>NW_021195158.1:0-798 GCF_002162155.2 Triticum dicoccoides
CCCACCTTGGGGTTCAACAAGCATGGAAATCACTTCGACACCCTAAAATAGTGAGTAATAGTCCATGAAACGGGTCAGAATCGACAAAAACCGCGAGTGTTGATGATCAACACGTAAACGCACCCCAGGGTTCGTTAATCGTGGAAGTCACTCCGAGACCCCAAAACAGTGAGTAATAGTCCATGAAATGGGCCAGGATCGGCCAAAACTGTCAATGTTGATGACCTACACGTAAGCCCACCTTGGGGTTCAACAAGCATGGAAATCACTTTGTGACTCCAAAACAGTGAGTAATAGTCCACGAAACATGTCAGAATCAACAAAAACCGCGAGTCTTGATGACCGACACGTAAACGCACCCCAGGGTTTGTTAATCAATGAAATCGCTCCGGGCCCCGAAAACAGTGAGTAATAGTCCATGAAATGGGCCTGAATCGGCCAAAACTATGGGTGTTGTTGACCGTCACGTAAGCACACCTTGGGGTTCGACAAGCATGGAAATCACTTCGGGACCACCAAACGGTGAGTAATAGTCCATGAAACGGGTCAGAATCGACAAAAACCGCGAGTGTTGATGACCGACACGTAAACGCACCCCAGGGTTCGTTAATCGTGGAAATCACTCCAGGACCCCAAAACAGTGAGTAATAGTCCACGGAACGGGTCAGAATCGACAAAAACTGTGAGTGTTAATGACCGGCACGTAAACGCACCCCAGGGTTTGTTAATCGTTGAAATCACTCCGGGACTCCAAAACAGTGAGTAATAGTCCATGAAACGGGCCAGAATCGGCCAAAA
>NW_021195159.1:0-1430 GCF_002162155.2 Triticum dicoccoides
CCTCTGATTCATCCCCGATGAATCAGACCTGACTCAACTCTAAGCAGTAGCAGGCATGACAAACAAGCATGAATGAGTAGGCACAACAGGGCTCAAACAATTCCTACTCATACTAGTGGGTTTCATCTATTTACTGTGGAATGACAGGTCATGCAAAGGATAGAGGGGTTCAGCTACCGCAGCGAGTAACAGATGAAACGTTGTTGTCCTAATGCAGTAAAAGAGAGCAGGAGCGAGAGAGTAGGATTGTATCGAAATGAACAAGGGGGTTTTGCTTGCCTGGCACTTCTGAAGATAACATTGAGTCTTCATCAGTGTCAACGATCACATCATCGGTATCACGTCTATCGAGAGGGGACAAATACCGGCAACACAGAAAGGAACACAATCAATGCAATGCACAATATGATGCATGCTCATGACATGGCAATATGAATGTGTTTTGAGCTAATGCAACTAGCAACAGATTAAATGAAGTTGGTTTGAATATAAGATTCAAATTTAAACCCCATATGTGATTATTCCAATGCCATTTAATTGATTTGTGCTAAACAGCAGCTATAAGTTGTTCTAACATGCATGAAAATGGTACAGATGGATTCCTTGAATTTTTCTGATAATTTTTCATATATAAATTATTTAATTTGGAGTTACGGTTAATTTTCTATGAATTTTAGAAGTTTTAGGCATTTTCTGGAATTTCCTGATTATTTTTAAATCCAGAAATACTTATTACGTCAGCCTGACATCATCATGACGTCAGCAGGTCAACTGGGTCGCCCAGAGTCAAACCTGACGTGTGGGGTCCACACGTCAGTGACTAACTAACTAACCTAATTTAATTAGAGCCTGGGCCCGCATGTCAGTGTCAGCAGAGGGGGTAATTAGTTAAAATAGACTAAACTAATTAGCAGGGGGGCTGGCCCCACCTGTTATCGACCCAGGGGGGGTCAAACCCCTGGTCAGCGGGGCCTAACCCGCCGGCGGCTCGTCGCCGGTGGCAACAGGCGCGGCGGAGGGCTCGGGCTCACTCCTCCGGCGTCCAAATGGACGGAGGAGAGCGGCTACGGAGAGCTGGAGCTCACCCGCGCCCGTTTCAGCAAGCAGCAGCAGCTAGGGCGGCCGGAGACGACGGCCCCGAGCTCGGCAGCGGCGGCCGGAGCTCGGGCGTGCTCGGGTTCGACGTTACACGGCACGGCGAGGTCAGCTGAGGGCCTCTACGGACTCCTGAGATCACGGTGAGCACGACAGTGGCCTCGGATACGAGCTGGGGTGGCTGTGGCCACGGCCATGCCATGGCCGGCGGCGAGAGATTCTCGGGCAAAGTGGTGGGGCTAGCTAGAGAGGGAGGTGGGGCACGGGAAGAGGGGGAATCAGCACAGGAGCTCACAGCGGGTGCAGTGGTGGCCTCGGCGAGCTCGGGGAGGCAC
>NW_021195160.1:0-1266 GCF_002162155.2 Triticum dicoccoides
CGAGATACCAAACGGGCATCCGGTACACCGTGCCACGTACCTACCGCATCACAGCCCACCCCTACGGTCAGCGCTGTCCACGGCCTCCAGTAAGCTACAAACACCAGAAACTACTTGCAACTCCTGGACAGAGGACTAGGGTGAATAAGAAGTCGAGCGGGGTCATATTTCAGGGCCCAATGTATGGTAGTAGCTGAATCATGGATCACAAACACAGAACTCAGTTCCTGAGGACGGCTGCAATGAGACAACCCACCATGTACTCCTACATGGCCTCTCACCGCTACCTTTACCAAATCGTGTTCACACACTTAGCTCACACACAGTAGGACATGTTCACACGCCTCTGATTCATCCCCGATGAATCAGACCTGGCTCAACTCTAAGCAGTAGCAGGCATGACAAACAAGCATGAATGAGTAGGCACAACAGGGCTCAAACAATTCCTACTCATACTAGTGGGTTTCATCTATTTACTGTGGAATGACAGGTCATGCAAAGGATAAAGGGGTTCAGCTACCGCAACAAGTAACAGATGAATCGTTGTTGTCCTAATGCAGTAAAAGAGAGCAGGAGCGAGAGAGTAGGATTGTATTGGAATGAACAAGGGGGTTTTGCTTGCCTGGCACTTCTGAAGATAAAATTGAGTCTTCATCAGTGTCAACGATCACATCATCGGTATCACGTCTATCGAGAGGGGACAAATATCGGCAACACAGAAGGGAACACAATCAATGCAATGCACAATATGATGCATGATCATGACATGGCAAAATGAATGTGTGTTGGGCTAATGCAACTAGCAACAGATTAAATGAAGTTGGTTTGAATATAAAATTCAAATTCAAACTCCATATGTGATTATTTAAATGCCCTTTATATGATTTGTGCTAAACAGCATCTATAAGTTGTTCTAACATGCATGAAAATGGTACAGATGGATTCCTTGAATTTTTCTGATAATTTTTCATATATAAATTATTTAATTTGGAGTTACGGTTAATTTTCTATGAATTATTGAAGTTTATACAATTTTTTGGAATTAATAAATCATTTTTGATTTATTTTAATTCCAGGAACAAATACTGCGTCATACTGACGTCATGATGACGTCAGCAGGTCAACGGGCTGGTCCAGGTCAATCCTGACTAGTGGGTCCCATCCGTCAGTGACTAACCTAACTAATCTAATTTAGTTAGTGGCCTGGGGCCCATTGTCAGTGTCTATTAAACTAACTAATATTTAGTTAACACTAATCCTAGCCTA
>NW_021195161.1:0-1478 GCF_002162155.2 Triticum dicoccoides
CATATAAGAACCAACACAGGAAGTATCGAGCATGGTGCGATCATTGAGAGAAATTCGAGCATAAATTTTTTGAATAATCATTTCTCTTGAGAGCTCATGATTGGGGCATGAATATAACATTGACTTAAGCCTCCCCCAAGCTTGAGAGATGCTTTCTCCTTTGCAAGGCTAGAAATTATATATGTAATTACGATCACAATGAACAAGATGCATAGGATAGAACTTCTGGTGAAATTCCAACTTGAATCGTTTATAGTTCCAAGATCTCGTATCATCACATAGCCTATACCATGTCAATGCATCTCCCTTCAAAGATAAAGGGAAGACCTTCCTCTTAACAAAACAACATCACCGGGAATACCTGCAAGCTTAAATAATCCACAAACTTCATCCACATAAATAAGGTGTAAACCGGGATGCAATGTTCCATCTCCTGCAAAGGGATTAGCTAGCAGTTTCTCTATCATACCCGAAGGAATCTCAAAGTAAACATTTTCAATAGGTTCAGTAGGTTGAGGAGCAATTCTTTGCTCTACTGGTCGGGGCGAATATGCCCCGAACAATCCCCTTAAAGGATTAGTTTCCATAGTAACAAGTGACAGAAAATTTCAACACACTATATAAATGTTTCCTTACCAAGTTCCACTCACCAAAGGCGCTTCACTCCCCGGCAACGACGCCAGATAAGAGTCTTGATGACCCACAAGTATAGGGGATCTATCGTAGTCCTTTCGATAAGTAAGAGCATCGAACCCAACGAGGAGCAGAAGGAAATGACAAGTGGTTTTCAGTAAGGTATTCTCTGCAAGCACCGAAATAGTAGATAACAAATAGTTTTGTGATAAAATAATTTGTAACGGGTAACAAGCAACATGAAAGTAAATAAGGTGCAGCAAGGTGGCCCAATCCTTTTTCTAACAAAGGACAAGCCTGGACAAGTTCTTAGAATGAGAAAAGCGCTCCCGAGGACACATGGGAATTATCGTCAAGCTAGTTTTCATCACGCTCATATGATTCACGTTCGTTACTTTGATAATTTGATATGTGGGTGGACCGGTTCTTGGTTACTGCCCTTTCTTGGACAAGCATCCCACTTATGATTAACCCCTATTGCAAGCATCCGCAACTACAAAAGAAGTATTAAGGTAAACCTAACCATAGTATGAAAATAGTGGATCCAAATCAGCCCCTTACAAAGCAACGCCTAAACTAGGGTTTAAGCTTCTGTCACTCTAGCAACCCATCATCTACTTATTACTTCCCAATGCCTTCCTCTAGGCCCAAATAATGGTGAAGTGTCATGTAGTCGACGTTCACATAACACCACTAGAGGAAAGACAACATACATCTCATCAAAATATCGAACGAATACCAAATTCACATGACTACTAATAGCAAGAATTCACCCATGTCCTCAGGAACAAACGTAACTACTTACAAAGCATATTCATGTTCATGATCAGAGGAGAATTAATATG
>NW_021195162.1:0-1202 GCF_002162155.2 Triticum dicoccoides
AGTTTTCAAAGCGGCCCAAGTAGTTGGAATAGGATACAATCTACAATGTTCAGACCACCATACACATGCAAAACTAGTGAAAGCACAAACAGCAGCAGCAACTCGTCTCTCCTCAGGATATTGTAAACATGTAAATCGTTGTTCAGTTTCTAACTCCCAAGTAAGATATATATCAGGAACATATCTACCCTCAAATGGTGGAATATTCAATTTCAGTTTAGGAATATGGACATCATCTCGTACCTGAGGTGGTGGTGCAGGCCTACCATTACGAATATATACCTGAGGTCGACCTGCTGGTGGTGGTGCTGGTGGCTGCTCGTAGATCTGATTTTGATCAACCTCATCCTCATAATCTCCCACATAATCATCCTCCTCCGCATCAGCACCAGGAGCCACAGAAGTATCAACAGCAGCACCAACAGTTTGGCCAAACGCAAGAGGAACACGGCTTGCTCGGCGGAGGTCTGCTTCGCGACGTGGAGGTAGTCGTTGTTGTTGTTGTTGTTGGAGAGGTGCGTTAGCTGCAGCGGGTGGTGGTGGTGGAAGACGCGCGAGCAATTCATTAAACTTGTTATCGAGCTGTGTTTCGAACGTCTTCTCAAAGCCAGTGATCTTCTCCATGGCCTCTTCAAAATTGTTCAGCACATCTTGCACCTGTTCAGTCATCATTTGCTGAAACTTATCATGAAGCTCCTTGTTCGATAAATTCTCCCAGTCAATCTCGTCGGCTTGTGATCCTGGCATGGTTAGCAGTAATAGAAACACACAAGAATATGATCCTACAGACTACGAACAAGTGGTGGTGGTGGGTGTCACAAATCCGTCAAGCAAATCTCAAATTCTTACCAATTCTTACCCAGTAGCAGGCGGTGATCGGCAACCGTTGTAGTCAAAAACTCTCAAAGCTTGGATAGAGCGATTACCAGGGAGAGTCAAACGCACGACGTAGATGTATGTGGAGCTGGGAAGGCTTATAATATGGTAGCAAAAAGGGTCAGCAATAATCAATTCAGAGATGCAAAGTTGAATAAACGCTCAACGACGGTACTGTGCTGGTCCTAGGCTAGACTGTGCTAGAGACGCGAGCCTAGAACACTAACAAAATCACGGCGCGGCACGTAAACAAGGGAAAAGCACACTCTGGAAACTTTTTTTCGCTCTTTTTTTTTGCGCTCTTTTTTTTTTGCGCTGCTTTTTTT
>NW_021195163.1:0-1325 GCF_002162155.2 Triticum dicoccoides
TTGAGCCATATGTATGTGTTGTTCCTACCTTGCTATGCCTGCTATGCTTAGAGTCGTGTCAGGTCTGGTTCATCTGGGTGATGGGCTAGAGTGAAATGATTATGTCGGTAATGAGAGTGGTGTGGTGAACACGATTTGGTAAAGGTATCGATGAGAGGCCATGTAGGAGTACATGGTGGGTTGTTTCATTGAAGCCGACCTTAAGCACTGAGATCTGTATGTGTGATTTAAGAATCAGCTACTACCATGCATTGGGCCCGAAACCAATGGACCCTCTCGGCTTCTTATTCACCCTAGTTCTCCGTCCAGGAGTTGCAAGTAGTTTCTGGTGTTTGTAGTCTACTGGAGGCCGTGGACAGCGCTGACCGTAGGGGTGGGTTGTGATGCGGTAGGTACGTGGCCGGGTGTACCGAATACCCGTTAGGTATCTCAGGAACCCTGTTCACATCGTTCGGGGCCGTATGGGAAACCTCGGCCGGACTCCCTGCGGATGGAACCTGGATAGGCGATAAACCTGGACTGGAGGCTTAAGTGATTAGGTAGGTCGTGGCCGACACCCACGTTGGGCTTCCGCTTGAAGGTTGCCGAGTACATGTCGTGTAAACGACGGTAAGTGGTGAGAGCGTGTATGAAGAAGTACACCCCTGCAGGGTTAACATGATCTATTCGAATAGCCGCGTCCGCGGTAAAGGACTACTTGGTTGCCTATACAGTTCATAGACAAGTAAATGGAAACTACTAAAAGCCTCAAGATAAGTGTGAGTGCCGAGGATGGCTCTTCCGTAGGAAGACGGAGGTGGATCCTCGGTAGTGTATTGGATTGGTGAGTAGTGGACTCGTGTGCGCAAAACCATTTCAAGTTGTAGTATCGTAGGATAGCCTAGCCAAGAGTCAAAGCTGGCTTGCTGCAATAACTCCACCAACCCTTCTTGATAATATGCATGTATGTAGGATCTGATGTAAGTCTTGCTGAGTACCTTTGTACTCATGTTGCTATAATCTACATTTTACAGAAGACGCTGCAACCCCTTCTGATGGGTTCTATGTAGACGTTGACATCAACGAGTAGGCTAAAGGCCCAGGTGGTGACCCTGAGCTTGTGAAGGACCACGTAGTATAGCTAGGCTTTCCAAGCCTCTTTTATTTTACTAGTTGTCTGTACTCAGACAAGTTACTTCCGCTGCTGGTTTGTATGACTGTATGACTTGTATGTTGGGTCGTGAGACCCGTACCTTTGTGTATGTTATGTATGGCTCCCTGAGCCTTAAATAAAGTACTTGTGTCGTAGAGTCATGTTGTGATGCTTCGTTGTATTTGCACATATC
>NW_021195164.1:0-974 GCF_002162155.2 Triticum dicoccoides
GCAAATCAACTTTGGAGAATATTGTAGAGCCACTCAATTCATCAAGCATATCATCGAGCCTAGGAATAGGATGACGATAACAAATAGTAATATTATTAATGCCTCTACAATCAACACACATACGTGATGTACCATCCTTTTTCGGCACTAGAATAATAGGAACAGCACAAGGACTAAGGGATTCGCGTATATAACCTTTGTCGAGAAGCTCTTGTACTTGACGCATAATCTCCTTCGTCTCCTCTGGATTGGTACGGTATGGTGCACGGTTTGGCAGTGAAGCACCGGAAATTAAGTCAATCTGATGCTCAATCCCTCGAATAGGCGGTAATCCCGGTGGCACGTCTTGTGGAAAGACGTCAGCGAACTCCTGCAAAATGTTAGTGACAGCAGGAGGCAAAGAGGAAGGCACGTCCTCGAATGAAAATAATGCCTCTTTGCACCCAAAAGCATAGCAAACAGATTTGCTGAAATCTAGCTCATCAATATAAGATTTGGTGACAAATAAACATGCACTTTTCAATTTAATTTCAGAAGCAACACTAGATGGTTTATTATTAGGCTTCATTTGTTGCTCAAATTCTTTTGCCACAATCTGATTTTTCACTCTTATTCGTCTCCTGTTTTGCTTTATTAGCTCTATTAATATCATCTTTCAAAATGGAATCAGGAGTCATAGGAAGCAAAGTAATATTTTTATCCTTATGAACAAGAGTATAGTGATTGTTTCTACCATGGTGTACAGAATTTTTATCAAATTGCCATGGTCTACCAAGTAATAAGGAACATGCTTGCATAGGTACCACATCACAATCAACATAATCAGCATATGTAGAGATACTAAAATGCACACGAACAGTACGTGTTACCTTAACCTTGCCGCTGTTGTTGAACCATTGGATGTAGTAAGGATGTGGATGTGGTCTTGTGGTGAGAGAAAGCTTCTCCACCATCTCCATGCTAGCCAAGTTGTT
>NW_021195165.1:0-1164 GCF_002162155.2 Triticum dicoccoides
TGTAGCGCCTTATTAGTAGCGCGGCCACCCGCGCTACTGATAGCGTTAAAATGCACGCTACTACTAGGGTTTTCCCTAGTAGTGTCTACAGGAGGACGCCAGTTGGTTCCGGAGCCGTGGTTATCACGCGCTAGTGCGGGACACGAGATGAACCAAGGTTTGGGGCCCTCCGGAGAGGTAACACCCCTAGTCCTGGAGGTGTTTGGGGTGAGGAGGAAGGAGGAGCTGGCCTTGGTGTGTGTGTATTTTTCGGGTGGGGTGATCTAAGAGTCGACCATCTACATGGAGGTGCACTGGTGGGTCTTATCGGCTGGCCCCCGAGGTATACTGGTAAGATTACACGGGCACGGGACCTTGGTGTCATCGTATGGGAGCCGGCTCTAGGGCCCGCTGGGCCGCCCGATTCACCGGGCGCGGGTCCCTCCGGCTGCACGTCACTGTGTCTCGTCTCATCTGGCGTCATGGAGTGGTTGGCGTCGTGTGGCTACTGTGTCGCGTCGCCTGGTTGATGTCCGCCCCGGATCATCATGCCAAGCCGGCTCGCGTTGGGGAGTTGGTGTGTGGACTACCGGTTTGGGGGGCGCCTGTTGCCCCGATGTTTTGAAAAAGGAGCCCAGTTTCACTACCTACTCGGGGGTCATCCCCCCGAAACACTACGAAAGTACTATGAAATACTCAGTACTACGCACACACTACTCATCACAATCGTCCCCGTCGCCAACATGGTTCCAAAGCTCCATGAATGATTCGATGTTCGGAGTCCCAGATGAGGTCACAGACATGACAAGGAGTCTCGAAATGGTCGAGAGGTAAAGATTGATACATTGGAAGGTTATATACGAACACCGGAATGGTTCCGAAGAAGATCGGGGATTTTACAGAGTACCAGGAGGTTACCGGACCCCCCCCCGGAAAGTTATTGGGCCTATTGGGCCATAGTGGAGGCGAGGAGGTAGGCCACGGGAGGTGGCGCCCCCCCCCCCCTTGCCCCAATCCGAATTGGACAATGGGAGGAGGTGCGGCCCCTTCTTTCCTTCTCCCTCTCTCCCTTCCCCTATCCCTCTTCGTTGATTGGAAGGACGGGGGCGTTTCCTACTTGGACTAGGAGTCCAAGTACGACTCCCCCCTGGCGCGCCCTCCTTGGCCGCCGGCCTCCTCCCCCCT
>NW_021195166.1:0-1271 GCF_002162155.2 Triticum dicoccoides
AATGAGACAATTTTACCCAGGGGGACTGGTAAACATGGTTACCACGGTTACCGAGAAATACCGAGAATATTTCGAACGAATTTTATAATTCAATTCTAAATTCAAATAAGTGAATGAATGAAAATTCGAACCAGAGACCTCTCAAATCAGGAACTAGGTTGCTACCAACACCTTAGAACCAACTCTCATGGCAATATTTAGATCCTACGTACTTTACTATAAATCAAGCATTTAAATTCAAAAATTTCAAAAAAAAAGTATTTTTTGCTCGGTATGGTGATTTACCGAGGGGCACGAAAATACGCGGTAACCATGAGAAATCTTGAAATTTCGACCGGTAACCAAAACCTTGGTAAGTTCCCTAAGGAAGGTTAAGGTTTTCAAGAGATGGTGCGATTTGCCCTGTCAAGCTCAGGTTGGTGACGTTTAGCACCGTAACGCGTCCTGGGTGCCATGTGTTGTACTTGATGCAAGTGAATGTTTTCATTCCAAGAGCGCAAGGTTCCTCTCGGGTCCGCTTTGATGGCCCCTTTGAAGTCGAGCAATGAACGTCGATCTATGGTGTTACCTCGCCACCCGAAGCCAAATTCCCAGACCCAGAGAGAGTAGCTTATAGTTTATATGGATGACCGTAGGGGCAGCAGTATGGCGGAGGTGGCGGTGAGGGCACGGCAGGCCAGCGAGGTACGCATGGGAGCGCTGTCAGCCGTGGGTAGCCGCGACATGCGGTATGGCCGGCTCCTGAGAAGGGACAAGTACACGGCAAAATGGCAATCTGATTCTCAGACAACTTACAGATAGTCGGTCCCATACGATAACTATAGAACACATTCAATACTTTGTGACTTTGTGACACGGGAGAGTATAAACAAGAGTGCAATCATTTATTAGCATCAAGATTGCTCCTACGAGTAATGATGTGGCGTCCTGAAATGCATAGAAAACCTGCTACCATTAGCCGATTAAGCTGTAAAATAATGCAGAAATCATGGTGATGGGATTGATGACGCTGCTGCGTTGTGGCTTTGGCTCTTCCACGGTGTTGCCAGCAGCCATGGCGTTTTTGAATCCCTTCCGAGTCGCCATCGTCACAAACCCGAACCCTCGTGATCGCCCACGCTTGTCATACACGACTTTTGCGCGGGCCACTTTCCCGTGCTTGCAGAACATGTCTCGCAGCTGGGAGCTATCCACCTTCGGGGACAGATCTCCGGCGTAGATCGTCCTCTGTTGTGATTGCGACTGAGTGTTGATGTCTTTGCAGGTTGCTC
>NW_021195167.1:0-727 GCF_002162155.2 Triticum dicoccoides
ATGTGGGTGAAATGATGATACCATGCCAAGTTCCAACCTTTTCAGAGTTCATTTATAGTGCTTTTCAATTTCAGGGTCATTTAGCTGAAAACAAATCTTTAAATGCATGAAAAATAGCAAATGATGTCAGAAAGGGTTGAAAGTTTATGACGTGGCTTTGAATGGTGCATACTAAACGCAAAAATAGTCTGAAGTTGTAATAAGTTTTAAAAAAAAGTGAAGTGCCGGTGTACCAGATGAGTTTTCGTCCGGAACCCTGATACTTCGAAAGAGATTGTCCAGTTTGTACACGAGGTGCATCCAGTTTTTGACGTAACCCTTTCTACTTTTTCGCACATGCTATGTGGGTAAAATGATGATACCATGCCGAGTTCCAACCTTTTTAGAGTTCATTTGTAGTGCTTTTCAATTTCAGGGTCATTTAGCTCAAAGCAAATCTTTAAATGCATGAAAAATAGCAAATGATGTCAGAAAAGGTTGAAAGTTTATGATGTGGATTTGAATGGTGCATAATGAACGCTAAAAAAGTCTGGAGTTGTAATAAGTTTAAAAAAATGAAGTGCCGGTGTAACAGATGAGTTTTCGTCCAAAACCCTGATACTTCGAAAGAGATTGTCCAGTTTGTACACGAGGTGCATCCAGTTTTTCCCATAACTCTCTCTACTTTTTCGCACATGCTATGTGGGTGAAATGATGATACCATGCCAAGTTCCAACCTTTTCAGAGT
>NW_021195168.1:0-1412 GCF_002162155.2 Triticum dicoccoides
CCTTGGGACGTCCTCCCACCTCCTTGGCCGCCACCCCTTGCTCCTATATAAGTAGATCCATCTAGTAGCTTTTCCTGGGGATTTGTTTAGTTAAAAGTTAGCCATTGCAACTTCGTGTACTTCGTTTGTGTCCAACGACCAGACCAAGACCGCTTACGGATCCCCACCATTATCAATACCTCATATATATTTGCAATATTCAGATTGCTTTATCATATTCTTGCTCGTTCTTCGATTGCTTGCAGGAATAGACCTTCGTGGTCAGGCTGACCGTGCTTCCGGCATCGTCAGTAACCTCAGGAGATTGGTTTAGCGATTGCTAAGGCGCAACGTCGTGCACGTTTGTAGTCGGATCGTCAAAGTCGTCTCCACCAAATCGATACTTATCATCTCATCGAAAGATCGGGACACCCTTTGCCTCTATCAAGTGGTATCAGTTTTCAGGTTGCTCGGTGAGAATTTCCAGTTTTTCCTAGATTAGATTTTTTTCTTACCTATTGTCCAAGAAAAAGCCACAAAAAAAGTTAGATCTGTTCATCCTTTATCTAAGCCAGTCTGAGCCTTTGCAATTTTCTATTCATTGCTTGCATAGTTGAATTATCGGTTGCATCGTCGTGTCAGTTGCTGGTCTTAGCGTCTAGTCTTTTAGAGTTTCGAGTTCTGTTCACATTAGTCACGCCACCGCTGCATCATTATCTCTTCCGCTGTCCACCACCCATCCATCAATTTCCACCACGTGCTACCCACCATTCATTGTCATAATAATAGTTGAGATCGTTCACATCTTCACTTGATCCAATCTGCATCTTATCTAGTTTGTTTTGGAAAGAGGGAGAAAAAAAGAGAAAAAAACGAGAGAAAAAAAAGGAGAAAAAAAGTCAGAAAAAAAAGGAGAGAAAGAAAAAAAAGTGTGAGGAAAAAAAGAGAGAAGAAAAAAAAACAAAAAAATTGTCTCAAACTTTTCAAGAGGAAAGTTGGAGAGAGAGTTGTTGTATATCCTGCTTGGCAGTTGTTTTTCATCATTATCTTCACTGCCGTTGTGATCTTCACTTATATCTTGCTGTCAAGAGCTACTTAGTATCCTTCATTGATGCTAGTTGTGCTACGCCGTGACCTCATTAGTGTTCTAGGCTCGCGTCTCTAGTCCGGTCTAGCCTAGGACCAGCACAATACCGTCGTTGAGCGTTTATTCAACATTGCATCTTTGAATTGATTATTGCTAATCTTTTGCTACCATATATAGCCAACCCAGCTCCACATATTTCTACACCGTGTATACGTACGCTCCCCTGGCAATCGCTTTACTCAATATTCGGAGTTACTTGACATCGCTGGTTGCCGATCACCGCCTGCTGCATGGTAAGAACTTGTAAGACATTGATATTTGCTTTACTGTGAGCGTTTTACCACCA
>NW_021195169.1:0-1969 GCF_002162155.2 Triticum dicoccoides
ATGGGTGTTTTAAAACATGCTATCAATATGTTAAACCTATGTTGTCTAAAGAATCTTCTAGTGTATACTCCTTGCTTTCTAGTTTAGAAGGCTCAAATCATAAATCTCATCAACCAAAGTAGATGGTGTGTGGAGGAATGTATCTTGTAGTTTGCAAAACAACTCAAACTTTAATTTTCATTAACTATAATGTACGCATGTGTGGCCACTAAATGAGTAGGAATTGTTACATGCCTTCGTTGGTTTCATTTTAATCCTTGCATGCGTCAATTTAATGTGCCTCGGAATGTTAACATGTGGTGGAGAGAAGTGAATGTAGGACTCAAAAATGGAAAAAACAAGAAATGAGATAGGCCCAATAAACCGGAAAGGAAGGGGTAATTATAAAGAATTGTTGTCCAACTGTCTCGGTGGTGTAATACCACACAAACCAACAGTCCACCACAACCTGCAACCTTTGTTCCACACAACTTCTTACATCTATAGGATCGTTCTTCTTGTGAGTACTCTCACATGATAAATCAAGCACATAGCCGCAAAATTGAGTCTTTAACACTCAGAATCTCTAGTGATATTTATTAATAAATTGTTTTTGCCCTTTTTAATGATTAGTGCAAATATTATGATATTTTTCCAAGAAAAAAATGGAAATGGGAAGAGAGATAAATTGCAAGAGGGGTGCTCAATTGTTCTCATGGCATGTAGCGTAGAACGAGGTTTGCTAGTAATGTGAAGCATGTTAACTCCACCACTGGCATGGCCTCTTCGCCACATTAGCATGGGTGCGATATCCAACTAGGGCTCGATGGAATCTATGACTTACCCCCACACCCCAACTCTGGAGCATCATTAGTATACAAGATGGTTGAAAGAAGAACAATTGAAATAGTGATCCATCCTAACTGGACTAATAAATGTCTAGGCATGATCCCATCTAAGTGAATACCAAAAGCAGATCGGTCGGACAACCATCATTGTGAGCGGTTGTCAACCATCCAGGATAAAACAATCCATGGTAGTGTTGTCATGCACTAGCAAGCATCATCTTTTTTTCATACTCACCTAGCAAAGCCAGACAGGAATATGTGGGGCTTAGTGATGTGTATATAGAAGAGTGGAAGGCGATACAAATAATTGCTCTATTCAGCCAATTTATTTGACACTACCACGGTGAGCTCAAACTAAACATGAGACATGGGAGCAAGGGGTCGCGTCAATAAAAAAGAGGCAATACAGAAAGGTGTATCCTGATGGGGAAGCATATGCCCACTGGAGAACATCCTGGGAGAGCATGTGAAAGCATTTTTATGAGAAGGATACACCCTCCCACCTAGACCCCCCCTCAATTGAATCGAGTGAGAGGACACAATATTCCTTGCATTTTCTTCTGGGACATGAGACATACTTTAAATTTCACAAGCACACTCATGGTGTTCTTTTGAATGACACATACAAAGTGAGATTCACAATCTAGACACGCTAAACTAGGTTTGGTTGCATGTCTTATTTTTTTGCATTGGTTGTAGGTTGGATGAATACATAGTAACTTGAGTGCATGACTCTTATAGGAAAATATTGATGGATTGATCACAATTAGCTAAGACAATGTTCATTCAAATTTTCAACTAAAGTTCATTTCGGTGCTGCAAAATAAGAAATTCAATATTATTTTTGCTAATAATTTTTTCTACATGTGTACTTTTAAAATTTACTCATATTTCATGGAATTTTCAAGAGACGACCTTGAATCAACAAATGATATTGTAGGGACGTCAGATTAAAATATTTTATATAAATGATGATCATTTACTATTGTCAAAATGAAAATTCACTAGATTTTTTATTTTAACTATAATATAGTTACACCATAGATTATTTTGGTAGACGCATTACTCCATGCCATATGAAATTCATAACAATTAAACTGCATGACATGCCATGACACATTAACGAGTAATGTGATTACCTC
>NW_021195170.1:0-938 GCF_002162155.2 Triticum dicoccoides
ATGGGAGTTCGACATAAAAAATATATTTGCTTCCCATAATTTCAATGAACATAAAAAGGTTAAGGTTGCGGTTGGTTCTTTCACTGGTTATGCTTTGGTTTGGTGGAGTGAATATTGTCGGTTACACCCTGATTATATACCTACTACTTGGGATGATTTGAAACTTGCCATGCGACATACTTTCGTCCCTGCTTATTATACTCGTGACATGATTAAGAAGTTGCAACACTTAAAACAAGGTAGTGAAACTGTAACAAAATATTATGATGATTTACAAACTACCTTGTTGCATTCCTCTTTAGAAG
Source organism: Triticum dicoccoides (assembly GCF_002162155.2). Taxonomy (NCBI): domain Eukaryota; kingdom Viridiplantae; phylum Streptophyta; class Magnoliopsida; order Poales; family Poaceae; genus Triticum; species Triticum dicoccoides. Next base: position 306 of record NW_021195170.1, read on the forward strand.
AAAGTGAAGATGATTTTATGGATAGATTTTGGGGAGGATTAAACAGTGATATTCAAGAGATACTAATTCATGAAGAGTGTTATCCTATGGACCATTTGTTTCATCTTGCTTGCAAAGCTGAATAGGAAATAAAACGACGTGTTGGCCACGAGGAGAACAAGCGCACGGTGCACATTCCAAGAGTTGATATAATTGTTCCTTCAACTACTAGGCATACTATGACAACCACATCCGTTGTTGTCAGGACTACATCACCTCCACCATGTGACACATCGCCCCCGAGAGTGGCTACATCATCTGAGTTGATCATAAGAGGTAATGACAAAGGTACTGATCTTCCATCTCTACATGAGAATGATGAATTCCTTGTCAATTTGAATGCACCATCTGATGAGCTACCCACTACTTTGATCACACCACCTATTTTAGAGGACTACGTTGATAATTTGACTTTGCCATGTGATCAAACAACTGAAATACCAACAATTTTGAGTGCACCCATTGAATTAACTATTGATGCAAAAGAACCAATGTTTAATCATTTTGATATGACCTCTAATCTTGGTGATGATTCTGTGTTGAATGACTTATTGCATGTTTGCTTATTTAAGCATGTTGTAGCATGTAAATTTG
>NW_021195171.1:0-814 GCF_002162155.2 Triticum dicoccoides
TGTCACATCCTAGTTAGCCATGCATTAGAGTGTTGCATCATGTTTACTTTTTCATCAGAAACTTGAAATGGGGATGACAGAACCCCCAGTCCCCTCTGAAACCAACTAGGGTTACTAAAAACTTTTTCAATGAACCTGAAATGCCCTTCTAAAATGCCCATCATTTTTTGTCTTGGTTCAGAACCTCTGCCAAAAGTGGTGCACATTTTCCTAGGCCATCTTAGGGTTTTTGAATTAAATCATAAATATTTGAATTTGGGCATTTAAAATTATATAAAATATTTAAATGCTCAAATATCTCCAAACTAAAATGTTTCATGTTGGGAATAATCCAACTATGGACCAGGAGTAATTTGGTGATTTTTGAAGTTGCCTAGGTATTTTATTAAATTCAACAAAGTTGCAGATATATTAAAAAAAGAAAACAGAAACAGAAAAAAAGGGGAAAACTTACCTGGCGCCACCGCAGGCCCACCAGCTAGCCCACCTGGCCGGCCTAGCCCGGCCACCGCTCCAGCGAGCTGCTTGGCTCGCCAGGCAGGCAGCCAAGGTGCTCGGCGGCGGCACCGCAGCTCGCCACGCAGCTGCTCGCCGCCTCGCCGCCTCCCTCGCCCGGCTAACGCCGTGGATCGGCCTCCCTCTCTCCCCCGAACCCCCCAGACACCCCCTCTCCTCTCTAGCTCCTCCCCCTCGCACGCCCCAGTCATGGCCGACGCCATCGCCGCCACCCCCTCGCCGTAGCCACGCCCTCCGTCCACCCCACGCCGTGCCACCGTGTCCAGGAGCTCCGCCGCCGTCCACTTCATCGAGCTAG
>NW_021195172.1:0-955 GCF_002162155.2 Triticum dicoccoides
CTTCTCCACCATCTCCATGCTAGCCAAGTTGTTGCAGCTCCCTCCGTCTATTATGACACGCACAGAACGTTCCTTCACAACTCCCTTGGTATGGAACAAATTGTGCCTCTGATTTTGCTCAGCTTGTGTGACCTGCACACTCAAAACACGTTGAGCAACTAAACATTCATACCTGTCAGCGTCTTCAGGAGCCATGTATTGCGTCTCATGATCAGAATCATCTCCACCATGTTCTTCACGTGTAATAAGAGCCAAAGTCTCCTCATCATAGTCACTAGCGGACTCATATCCACCATCCGCGGTAGCAATAATCACACGCGGAGATTTGCATTCTCTCGCATAATGACCTCCTCCCTTACAACGACGACAAATAATATCACTTGTGTGCCCTGTTGATGCCATGGAAGAAGAAGAACGCTGTGCAGGCCCCGCAAGTGCGCTCTTGGCAGATAATGGTGGTTGTGCCTGTTTTCTTGTATCACGGCTGGAGGTGGCACCGGATGGAGGTGCTGGTGCAGTTGAAGTAGAAGATGCACGTGGTGTCCATGATGAAGGTCGGCCTGGAGAAAAGTTAGTTCGCCCCAATGCTTGTCGATCCTGCACTTCACGTTCAGCTTTACAAGCAAGATGGAATAAACGAGTGATATTAGTATACTCCTTATAGTCTAGAATGGTCTGAATCTCTCTATTTAATCCACCTAGAAAACGTGCAAGCATAGCTTCATTCTCCTCAACAATACCACATCTAATCATGCCAGTTTGTAATTCCTGATAATATTCTTCTACAGAATTTTTCCCTTGTCTTAAACGCTGCAATTTTTGAAGCAATTCACGTTGATAATATGGTGGAACCCAACGCGTACGCATAGCAGTTTTCAAAGCAGCCCAAGTAGTTGGAATAGGATATAATCTACAATGTTCAGACCACCATACACATGCAAAACTAGTGAAAGCA
>NW_021195173.1:0-1679 GCF_002162155.2 Triticum dicoccoides
AAATCTTAAACCAGACTTGGTCCTCTTTTCCACCTTCCTGTTCAAATGGCCAAGACGTTCTATGCTTGCAATTGGGTCCCTTCCCGTGTTACGGAAGAGCAGTTGACTAGGTATGTCGTGATAAGCGCTTCAGCGAGCAAGGAAACTATCCATTGGAGAGTCCCCGGTTTAGAGAATCCTCCTGAACCTCAGGATGGAGAAGTAGTTGTTTTTACTAATCATCTGAACCGAGGGTTCAGCCCACCCGGGTCAAAAAAAATCTATGATGTTCTTGCTTACCTGCAACTCCGCCCTCAAGATATTGGGCCAAACTCCGTGTCCAATATTTGTGATTTCCAAGTGTTCTGTGAGGCCTATCTTCAAGAAGAACCCACAGTTGATTTGTTTAGAGATTTCTTTTATTTGAACCACCGCACAGAATTCTCAGATGGACCCAACACTGAACTTGGTGGGATGTCAATTCAAAAGAGGAGAGATGTCACCTTCCCCCATGCCAAGCTTCATAGTCATCCCCAGGCTGGAATTAGACTTCATTTTACTGCAAAGACAAGTCTCCAACTGGCGAAAATCCTCTGCCGGGTTACCGCCCTCACCGTCTTAGTAATACTCATCCATTCCCTCAAAGGCTGAGTGCTAAAGAATGGTCCACCTATGCGCCACAACTCTCCAAGCTTAGAGCCTTTATGGCCAACGATTTAACGGGTGTTGACTTCGTCCGCTGCTGGATATTATGGAGCGTTCTGCCCTTAAGCCGGGGCCCCGTTTAATGTGTGAGTACACAGGGGACTTAAAAGATCCTCAACATCATATTGATATTCAGCTAATAGAAGATTAAGTTATTGATGCTGTTAAGAAAATATTGAATGAACCGGAAACTGTGTGCAGTCAAGTAGGGCTCAGTCCCTTCTGCACTTCTAATAAATCGCCAGCAGTAAGAACTGCCTCTTTGTTATCTTTAATCCGTCCTTTCTTTAAATGTCCCCTTATGATTTGTTGTCCATTTGAGCAGCGTGACGATCCTTTCTAGAAGAGAAAATCTCAAGATAAACCGTCCAAGCCTCAGGATAAACCGGCAAGAGCACCCCACAACAAGACTAAAGCTATAAAGAAATCAGTGGAGAAGAAAACTGACGAACCCTCTGATGTGGCCAATGATGAAGAGCTTGATAATCCGGACTCAGAGGTAGAATTAGATTCTCTTGGTTCTTTCTTCATAGACCTCATTGACAATGATTATTATCAAGATGATGCGGAAGCTAGCCACGCTGGTGAAGTAGAGGTAATTGTTCTATCCTACGATTCAAATCCTGTGCCAGTACCAAAACTTCGTCGAGAAGTCCGAAAAGTAAAACGTTCACACCCTCTTGCTCATTTGGATCCACACTTTTGTTTGAAGACATAGCAGCAAGAAGCTCGCCACACAACCCGGCATAGTGGTCAAGTGGTTACCTCTTCCGGTGTACCCTATTCCTCGGTTCGCAAGCGTCGCCAAGAGGTCTCTTCCTCTTTTCATACACTTTATCCCAAGGTGGGTTATTTCCGATATCCTCTTAATCCTTCTGATTTGAATTATCAGGGAACCTCCAATTCATCCTTTGGCGATTCATCAACCACACAGATGCCTCCACTCAAGACCGTTCCTGGGTAAGTATAGCAGACTTGGTTTTTATGCCTTACAC
>NW_021195174.1:0-1500 GCF_002162155.2 Triticum dicoccoides
TTTTTTTTTCTTTTTCTTCTCCCTCTTTTTCTTTTTTTTTCTTTCCTTTTTTCTCTCTTTTTTTCTTTATCTTCTTTTTCTCCCTCTTTCCAAGACAAACTAGATAAGATGCAGATTCGATCAGGCGAAGATGTGAGTGACCTCAACTATGATTATGACAATAAATAGTGCGTAGCATGTGGTGGAAATTGGTGGATGGGATGGTGGACAGCGGATGGGATAATGATGCAGCGGCTGCGTGACTAATGTGAACAGAACTCGAAACTCTAAAGGAACTAGACATTAAGACCAGCAACTCGACACGACGATGCAAACGATAATTCAACTATGCAAGCAATGAAAAGAAAATTGCAAAGGCTCAGACTGGCTTGGACCAAGGATGAATAGATCTAACTTTTGTTTTGTGGCTTTTTCTTGGACAATAGGTAAGAAAATAAATCTAATCTAGGAAAAACTGGAAATTCTCACCGAGCAACCTGAAAACTGATACCACTTGATAGAGGCGAGGGTCCCGATCTTTCGATGAGATGATAACTATCGATTTGGTGGAGATGACTTTGACGATCCGACTACAAACGTGCACGACGTTGCACCTTAGCAATCGCTAAACCAATCTCCTGAGGTTACTGACGATGCTGGAAGCACGGTCAGCCTGACCACGAAGGTCTATTCCTGCAAGCAATCGAAGAACGAGCAAGAATATGATAAAGCAATCTGAATATTGCAAATATATATGAAGTATTGATAATGGTGGGGATCCGGAAGTGGTCTTGGTCTGGTCGTTGGACACAAACGAAGTACACGAAGTTGCAATGGCTAACTTTTAACTAAACAAATCCCAAGGAAAAGCTACTAGATGGATCTACTTATATAGGAGCAAGGGGTGGCGGCCAAGGAGGTGGGAGGACGTCCCAAGGCATCCTAAAACTAAATCTAGGTCGTACAAGGCCAATGGGCCCAAGTGGAGGTGATGTAACATCTTTGGACTTGTAGTTTGACTCGGATTCTGCTGCAGCATCAGATTGTTTCGTCCACAACTCAACGCTCCGGACGAATTTGAAGGTGATTCCAATTGGGTTGGAAAGTGCACGAAATCTAGTTTCCAACAAAAAAAGAATCACCCAATTCGGAGTCCGTATGAAAAACTTGTGTGCGTTTTGAGTCAGGTATGTCTGTGCAGTTCGAATCTGAATCCAGAACGTGAGAGACTTGGACTCTATCTTCTCTTTGGCCAAAAGTGACGTGAGAGAACTTTTTGGACAGCAAATAAACATCTCTTTCTTCCTTATCTTCATATGTGGATTGTACAAATGTCCCATACACCTGCAATTAGACAAAACACAAAAGTGTGTGAAGTATTTTTGTTCTGGATAACATAAATAGATTATTGAATAGTTTGCACTAGAAATCACCTGACAAATATGCATATATGCAATATTTTTGGTCATATCCAAGGTAGTCATGTCCTCATCATCCTCCCCTTCTTGAAAATAAAGCCGT
>NW_021195175.1:0-2264 GCF_002162155.2 Triticum dicoccoides
GTGTAAGGCATAAAAACCAAGTCTGCTATACTTACCCAGGAACGGTCTTGAGTGGAGGCATCTGTGTGGTTGATGAATCGCCAAAGGATGAATTGGAGGTTCCCTGATAATTCAAATCAGAAGGATTAAGAGGATATCGGAAATAACCCACCTTGGGATAAAGTGTATGAAAAGAGGAAGAGACCTCTTGGCGACGCTTGCGAACCGAGGAATAGGGTACACCGGAAGAGGTAACCACTTGACCACTATGCCGGGTTGTGTGGCGAGCTTCTTGCTGCTATGTCTTCAAACAAAAGTGTGGATCCAAATGAGCAAGAGGGTGTGAACGTTTTACTTTTCGGACTTCTCGACGAAGTTTTGGTACTGGCACAGGATTTGAATCGTAGGATAGAACAATTACCTCTACTTCACCAGCGTGGCTAGCTTCCGCATCATCTTGATAATAATCATTGTCAATGAGGTCTATGAAGAAAGAACCAAGAGAATCTAATTCTACCTCTGAGTCCGGATTATCAAGCTCTTCATCATTGGCCACATCAGAGGGTTCGTCAGTTTTCTTCTCCACTGATTTCTTTATAGCTTTAGTCTTGTTGTGGGGTGCTCTTGCCGGTTTATCCTGAGGCTTGGACGGTTTATCTTGAGATTTTCTCTTCTAGAAAGGATCGTCACGCTGCTCAAATGGACAACAAATCATAAGGGGACATTTAAAGAAAGGACGGATTAAAGATAACAAAGAGGCAGTTCTTACTGCTGGCGATTTATTAGAAGTGCAGAAGGGACTGAGCCCTACTTGACTGCACACAGTTTCCGGTTCATTCAATATTTTCTTAACAGCATCAATAACTTAATCTTCTATTAGCTGAATATCAATATGATGTTGAGGATCTTTTAAGTCCCCTGTGTACTCACACATTAAACGGGGCCCCGGCTTAAGGGCAGAACGCTCCATAATATCCAGCAGCGGACGAAGTCAACACCCGTTAAATCGTTGGCCATAAAGGCTCTAAGCTTGGAGAGTTGTGGCGCATAGGTGGACCATTCTTTAGCACTCAGCCTTTGAGGGAATGGATGAGTATTACTAAGACGGTGAGGGCGGTAACCCGGCAGAGGATTTTCGCCAGTTGGAGACTTGTCTTTGCAGTAAAACGAAGTCTGATTCCAGCCTGGGGATGACTATGAAGCTTGGCATGGGGGAAGGTGACATCTCTCCTCTTTTGAATTGACATCCCACCAAGATCAGTGTTGGGTCCATCTGAGAATTCTGTGCGGTGGTTCAAATAAAAGAAATCTCTAAACAAATCAACTGTGGGTTCTTCTTGAAGATAGGCCTCACAGAACACTTGGAAATCACAAATATTGGACACGGAGTTTGGCCCAATATCTTGAGGGCGGAGTTGCAGGTAAGCAAGAACATCATAGATTTTTTTTGACCCGGGTGGGCTGAACCCTCGGTTCAGATGATTAGTAAAAACAACTACTTCTCCATCCTGAGGTTCAGGAGGATTCTCTAAACCGGGGACTCTCCAATGGATAGTTTCCTTGCTCGCTGAAGCGCTTATCACGACATACCTAGTCAACTGCTCTTCCGTAACACGGGAAGGGACCCAATTGCAAGCATAGAACGTCTTGGCCATTTGAACAGGAAGGTGGAAAAGAGGACCAAGTCTGGTTTAAGATTTATGTTAATGCAAATAGTCCGGTTTACAGACAGGAAAACAAATGAAAACCCATATGCATGATAACCCGGAATTTCATATCAAGGATGAGTTGGCGGTTTATAAAGAGGGCTAATGGTACCTGACGGATTATCATTTTCTGAAAAGCACAAACCACCTAACAATGGTGTGAAAGTAACAGATCTGAAATATCCCTAAGTGTTGTACAAACAAGTTTCACAAATTTGTGTCCTAAATCTAGATCTACAGCAGTTTTGATAAGGGGATAAGTTTTAAACCTAAAAACGTGACAGCAGAGGAACACATATGCTCAGACAAGATCTTATGCAAAGAAGGATATCTTCTATGATTAGAAAGGATGCTAAAATACTGTTGCTCACCTTCACTGTGAGATTCAGATCAAAACTACGTGATCTAAAGGAAGAAAGTGAGCAATGGTGACAAACACCGAAGAACTACTGAAACCCTAATGGTGGATCTAAGAAGAAGAGGAAAGAAAGCTTATCAAGGCTGAAGAAACAGCGGAGGAGCGCCGCATTTTTCTGGTCTGGTCAGGTTGATGCAGCGGCCGTCAGCGGTGCGGAAACA
>NW_021195176.1:0-646 GCF_002162155.2 Triticum dicoccoides
CTTGGGGTTCAACAACTATGTAAATCACTTTGGGACCCCAAAACGGTGGGTAATAGTCCACGAAACGGGTCAGAATTGGCCAAAACTGTGAGCATTAACGACGGACATGTAAGCGCTCCCCAGGCATCGTCAATCGTAGAAATCGCACTGGGACCCCAAAACGGTGAGTAATAGTCCACGAAACGGACCAGAATTGGCCAAAATTGTGAGTGTTGTTGACCGAAACTTAAACGTACCCCGGGGTTCGTAAATCGTGGATATCACTTCGGGGCCCCAAAACTGAGTAATAGTCCTAAAAATAGGCCAGATTCGGCCAACCTATGAGTCTTCACGACCAACACGTAAGCACATCTTGGGGTTCGACAGCCATGTAAATCGTTTTGGGACCCCAAAACGGTGAGTAATAGTCCACAAAACGGGTCAGAATCGACATAAATCACGAGTGCTGATGATACACACGAAAACGCACCCCGGGGTTCGTTAATAGTGGAAATCACACCGGGACCCCAAAACTGTGAGTAATAGTCCATGAGACGGGCCAGAATCGGCCAAAAAGTGCGAGTGTTGATGACCGACACGTAAGCGCACCTTGGGGTTCGACAACCATGGAAATCGCTTTGGGAGCCAAAAACGGTGAGTAATAGTT
>NW_021195177.1:0-2080 GCF_002162155.2 Triticum dicoccoides
TTCGCCGCGGCCACCATCCCCCTCTCGCCTCCCCGACGCCTCCCAGAGCTCCGCAAGTCCTCCCTCGTCCTCCTCGTCGTCTCACGCGACCAGAAGAGCCCCGGAACGCCGCCCCCGACGTTTTCCCCCTCGCCGGCCGCCGAGGATCTTCTCCGTCGAATTCGGCCACTCCGGCGCGCCCCCGAGCTCGCTGACCCTCCCTGCACGATCCCCGTGAGTCCCTGCTCCGTTTCCCCCTAACCCCAAGCTCGATTTCGAGCTCTAGCCGCCCCCTCTACCGGAGCCGAGACGCTCCGCCGCACGGGCTCGTCGCCGGTGAAGCTCCGGTGACCTTTTGGTCCCACGCCTGCGTCCGTTGCACTCGTTGCGTCCCGTAGAGTAAAACTAGCGCGACCACCGTCTTGTTTGCACACCACAGCGCCGGTCCCGCGAACACCCGAGCTCCGGCAGCCGCAAAAGAGGTCGCCGCCGGCAGCTCCGGCCACCCCAGCCTCCGCCACCGCCACCGTTGGATGCGCCACTCCACCCTCTCCCCGTAGCTGCTCCCTGCGCGCCAAAAAAGCCCCTATAGTGGGTTTCCAACGCGCACCACCGCGTCTGGCCTCGCCGGCGTCAAGCCGCCGGTGGGTCTGACCACGTTGACCACGGCGGGACACACCCCCCCCCTCTGGGTCGATGACAGGTGGGGCCAGCCCCCCCTGTTAATTAGTTTAGTTATTTTATTTTAACTACCCCCCCTCTGCTGACACTGACAGGTGGGCCCCCGCCATCAGGTGATTAGCTTAAGCTAATCACCACCTAATCTAACCCCAGAGCCACTGACTTGTGGGCCCTAGTGCCCTAATCCTTAATTAAACTAAAATAAACCCCCCTGTTAACCTGTGACGCTGACTAATGGCACCCCCTGGTCAGGTTTGACCCGGGGCAGCCCTGTTGACTTGCTGATGCAAGCATGACGCACTGCTGATGTCATAACTCATTTTCTGGATTTAATTTAATTCTGAAATTCCAGAAAATGCCTAAAACTTCTAAAATTCATAGAAATTCAACCGTAACTCCAAATTAAATAATTTATATATGAAAAATTATCAGAAAAATTCAAGGAATCCATCTGTACCATTTTCATGCATGTTAGAACAACTTATCACTACTGTTTAGGGCAAATGAAGTAAATGGCATTTGAATAATCACATATGGAGTTTAAATTTGAATCTTGTATTCAAACCAACCCCATTTAACTTGTTGCTAGTTGCATTAGCTCAAAACACCAGCATGTTGCCATGTCATAGCATGCATCATATTGTGCATTGCATTGATTGTGTTCCTTTCTGTGTTGCCGGTATTTGTCCCCTCTCGATAGACGTGATACCGATGATGTGATCGTTGACACCGATGAAGACTCAATGTTATCTTCAGAAGTGCCAGGCAAGCAAAACCCCCTTGTTCATTCCGATAAAATCCCACTCTCTCGCTCCTGCTCTCTTTTACTGCATTAGGACAACATCGATTCATCTGTTACTTGCTGCGGTAGCTGAACCCCTTTATCCTTTGCATGACCTGTCATTCCACAGTAAATAGATGAAACCCACTAGCATGAGTAGGAGTTGTTTGAGCCCTGCTGTGCCTACTCATTCATGCTTGTTTGTCATGCCTGCTACTGCTTAGAGTTGAGTCGGGTCTGATTCATCGGGGATGAATCAGAGGTGTGTGAACATGTCCTACGGTGCGTGAGCTAAGCGTGTGAACACGATTTGGTAAAGGTAGCGGTGAGAGGCCATGTAGGAGTACATGGTGGGTTGTCTCATTGCAGCCGTCCTCAGGAACTGAGTTCTGTGTTTGTGATCCATGATTCAGCTACTACCACGCATTGGGCCCGAAACCAATGGACCCTCTCGGCTTCTTAATCACCCTTGTCCTCTGTCCAGGAGTTGCAAGTAGTTTCTGGTGTTTGTAGTATGCTGGAGGCCGTGGACAGCGCTGACCGTAGGGGTGGGCTGTGATGCGGTAGGCACGTGGCACGGTGTACCGGGCGCCCGTTTGGTGTCTCGGGAACCCTGTTCACATCGTTTGGGGCTGTGAG
>NW_021195178.1:0-928 GCF_002162155.2 Triticum dicoccoides
AAGAATAGGCGATATCTGGTGATCAAGGGGGGGGGCTTGCCTGGTTGCTCTGGCAAGAGAGAGGGGTCGTCAACTCCGTAGTCGAACTGGGCAGCAGCAGCGTCGGTCTCGTAGTCTACCGGAGAGAAGAGGGGGAAGAAACAATGAATACCAAGTAAACAGATGCATATCGATGCATGACATGTCAAGAAGTGATGCTAGGCGTGCCCTAACGTGGTATGAGGGGGTACTGGTTAGGGGGGAAAAACATCCGGGGAAGTTTTCCCGGTTCCGGACGTCTGTCAGACAGATGAACCGGAGAGGAAAGTTTGCAGGTTCGATAGGTTAGGGGGGTGTGGTGGACGAACGGACTGCGTATCCGGAATCGTCTCGTCGTTCTGAGCAACTTTCATGTTGAAAATATTTTAATCCGAGTTACGGATTAAAAGATATGATTTTTAAAAGATTTTAATAATTTTGGAATTTAATTATTTATTTAATTAATTCGAATAAAGGTATTTATGACGTCAGCATGATGTCATGCTGACGTCAGCAGTCAACAGGGGTTGACTGAGTCAACCCTGACATGTGGATCCAGTGGGACCCACCTGTCATTCTCTATTTAGGTTAATTAGGGTTTAGGTTAATCTAATTACAGTTTAATTAAACTTAACTAGTTAATTAATTTAATTAAACCAGATTAATTAACTTAATTAATTAATTAATTAATTAATAATTTTATTAAATCATTTTAATTTAATTATTTATATTTATTGTTTTTATCTATTTTATCATTTATTTATTTATTTTTTTCTTTATTTTTTCTTTATTTTTTTAAAGCGTTCTGGGGGTGGGGCCCCCTAGTCAGTGGCTCATCCGAGCCACCAGGGGCTAATGGGCGCGCAGGCGCGGGCGCTCGCCCGAACGGGGCGCGGGCAAGGCCGTGGCC
>NW_021195179.1:0-1287 GCF_002162155.2 Triticum dicoccoides
CTGGTTCTGCTACAAACATGTGAACACGTTGTCCCAGACAAGCATGCCCACATGGTAGTCTTACAATAAAACACTACCGAGTTCTGGTTGGGAACCATCAGCGAGGATATCGAAGTTCTTTCATAAGTCCGGATTAGCTCTTATGAAGATACTCCTTCTCCTTGAACAAATCAGTCAGTGGCTTGGTGTGCTAGGATACACATATGGAATGAAGGTTGCAAGTCTCCAGACCACAGAATACTTCGCACGTGTGCATGACTGACTTGCGATGATTCCAGAGGAAGCAACATTGACTTTCTCGAGTCCACGGCGGCAACTTGCATCAAATGCACATGAACTAGAGGAAGTCACTTCTTACATCCGAACATATGCTTCATGAGCTAGCATGAGCAAATGCTTCAAAAGTTTCCAACACTAACTTATTGTCCAACAAAATCATGGAGGAGATAAGGATGTTGTCAATGGGCTCAACAACTATTCATCTGGGTTTCCTTTTAAAAGGAATTCCATAGTTAAGTGAACATGTGATAGCATTGGTCAGACCCAAAGGATATAATGGTGTATGCTCGAGGGATCAACCACGAGTAAGACAACATTACGAATATCGTTGGTTCTGATTTGATTTGACGATAGCCCATACTCAATCAAGGGTTCGGGTAAGATAATAGATCCAACAATCGATCACAGGGACCAATCGATGAAGATATCACCTTTCTTCAACACACACTACACAAGAATATCCCTTTGGAACGGACTAAGTCAGGCAAGCTTTTATCTTCCAACTCTCCAAGTTGTTGTCTAGCTTAACCAACTAGCTCAGGGTTATCCAACACGGATTCTTGGAGAAAGGGTGGTTTACAGGATAAACCGACTTGATCACGAGCTCAACATAACAGTCAGGTGACAACCTGGTGATACTTTCGAGAAGATATCCGGAAAATCACGAACCACCGATATGTTACTAAGATCGAGGACAATCCTGCTTTTCAGGGCAAGACGATATGATCAATAGGGCAAGGATTTGAAATAATCCTAACTCATCGATCGAGGAGTGAACCAGGAGAATGGACTAGGTAGCACGATCAATCTTAGAATGATGATTCACTAACCAACATGCTAAGAATGAAATTATTGTCCTTTAACTACCAAACAACGGAGTTGCTAGCAGTATTGATTTCACACACCACGATTCACTTGTCGGCATTCCGGTTACGATAACACAGGAACCGAGGAATGAACAATGATGGCGAGAAGTATCACTGTGTCAAGAGTTCATAGGATGGTGTG
>NW_021195180.1:0-1516 GCF_002162155.2 Triticum dicoccoides
TCGTCGTTCTCTTTTCTCGTCGGATTTATTCCGCGATTCTTCCGATCGTGATTTCAGATCCGATCTTCTTTCTAGTCTATCTTCTTGCTCGTTTATCGGAATCAGGTGATTCAAATGCCTGGAGTTTCGCCTCGAAACCGCCGTTCCGACTAACCAACTTAAACTAAGTTTTGTTACTGTAAAATTTTGACCTAGTTTCAACTTGCTAGAACCGAGTTGTTTTCTTTCGTCGTTTGACTTTCGATGCTTTATTTGATTCGATTCTTTTGCAACCAGGGTTCTTAAGTTGAACTCTCTGGTTAGATCTTTTATTCGAGATTTCCCTGTGCATTAGATGAGTACTTATTGTATGCTTGTTGTTTGTCTGCGATAGATTACCCGGATTGCGCCGCTTGTTACTTCGAAACCCTAGGACTCGCGGATCATCAGCAAGGCAAGTAACACTTGATCATATTTTTCCTACTACCCAGTTTTATTGCATTAGATCAAACCCTCAAACACTTGCATTGTTAGGATCTAATTAAATTGTGGGATGGGAAGTAGATGAGGTAGTACCTATTACCTGTTACTTATGAAACCTTGGGAGTTACTTCTACGTTTGCTTATTATGCTATGCTATGCTAGTAGACGTGGATTGGGTGAGTGAATATCCATGACAGATGTGAGATTGTTAATTAATGGCTTATCTAAGGTGGCAACCTAAACACACATCTGGGTGGATTGAGGCACCTGATGTCTATCAGGACTTGCCTGTTTTTTTTTGGACCGCCACCCAGGCTCTAAGGGATCATAAGATATTTCAAACTGGAAACTTCCGTGTGCAGCCACATGCTACTATGGGCTCTAGCATAGTTGACTAAGTTGTGCGAACTCTTACGGGGTGGACTAGCAAATGTAGGGGATGTAGGTGCACCGGTCTACCCCACATGTAAGGTGCTAGTGCTTCTGAAAGACTATGTCTCGGTCACCCGTTTCTCAAACACCATGTAGTGCGAGAAAACAAACGGAGGCGATCGAGTCATGTGGGGAAAAGTGCGCAAACCTCTGCAGAGTAACAAACTAATCATGATTAGCCGTGTCCCCGGTTATGGACATTTTGAGTATCTAGTACTTGAATATCTTTGTGAATCTCAACATGTTACCTCTAATAAAAGCTATTGGGTTTTAATGAGTACTTTTAAATTGGGATTGAGGATGCTGTCAACCATTCTCAATGTTTAACAACCACCATGATAGTTAAACAAAATTATTCCTTTGATGTAGGGAAAAATTGGCTTTTCGCAAAACAGTAACCATAGAGCCTTACCACCAGCCATAATGCATGTAGTATAGGCTTATTGTTTCATTACTCTCTATGTGTTACATTGCCAGCATATTCCATGTGCTGACCCGTTTTCGGGCTGCAACGTTAATGTTGCAGACTTTTCAGACGACGATTGAGGTGCGTTTAGGTCGTGGTTCTATACTCAGTGATGCCGATGGAGTTGATGGACTCACTTATCTTCCAAGCTTTCCG
>NW_021195181.1:0-831 GCF_002162155.2 Triticum dicoccoides
ATGATTGTCACACCCTAGCTAGTTATGCATTAGAGTGTTGCATCATGTTTACTCATTCATCAGAAACTTGAAATGGGGATGACAGAACCCCCAGTCCCCTCTGAAACCAACTAGGGTTTACTAAAATAATTTTTCAATGAACCTGAAATGCCCTTCTAAAATGTCCATCATTTTTGCCTTGGTTCAGAACCTCTGCCAAAAGTGGTGCACATTTTCCTAGGCCATCCTAGGGTTTTGAATTAAATCATAACTATTTGAATTTGGGCATTTAAAATTATATAAAATATTTAAATGCTCAAATATCTCCAAACTAAAATGTTTCATGTTGGAAATAATCCAACTATGGACCAGGAGTAGTTTGGTGATTTTTGGAGTTGCCTAGGTATTTTATTTAATTCAACAAAGTTGCAGTTATATTAAATAAAAACAGAAAACAGAAAAGAAAGGGGAAGATGTACCTGTGCGGCCCAGCCAGCTGGCCGGCCCAGCCAGCAACCGACCCAGCCCAGCACTGTAGCTCCCCGTCGTCTTCCTCCCCTCGCCCCGAAGCTGCTGCGTGCTCGCGCGCGCGCGGCCGCGCGGCCACCTCCTGCTTGCCGACGCCCTCCTGGCCGCGTGGACGACGCCCGCAGCCCGTCCCGATCCCCCCTGCTCTCTCTCACTCTCCCCGGCTCTCTCCTTCCTCTCCCTCACTCTCTCTCTCTCACGGCCGAAGCTCACCGTCGCCGCCGTTCGCCTTAGCCACCGTCTCCGACCACCCCTCGCTTCCCCGACCAGCTCAGAAGCTCCGCCTCGACTCCTTCTTCCTCCCCACCGCTCCACGGGTCCCCG
>NW_021195182.1:0-1237 GCF_002162155.2 Triticum dicoccoides
GCTGGGTCCAAGGAGACTGGATCCAGTCGACCATCACGGAGAAGGACCTCCTCGACATGGCCAACGAGGGCTTGATCCCTCACGGAGCTGCGAGGTTGCCGGGGAAGGAGTGGCAGCCACAGCCAGAAGAGGGTGAGTGTGTGCTTCTGGCCACTCATGTTGATCGTGGGTTTTCCTTGCCGCCAAGCATTTTCTTCCGTGGCTTCTTGAATTTCTTTGGAGCGCAGCTCCACCACTTTACCCCAAACTCCATTGCCTATCTTGCTGCATTCGTGTCCATGTGTGAGGGTTTCTTGGGCTGTCGACCGCACTGGGGTTTGTTCAAACGTATCTTCACGTGTCGCTCTCAGACCGTGAAGAAGGCGAGCCCAGGTGATGAGAAGACCCGAGTCGTCCAAATGTGTGGGGGCCTGGGGATTCAGGTGAGGAATAATAGCACCTTCCTGCCCATGTCCTTTCCCGAGTCCGTCAGAGGCTGGCAGTCGACTTGGTTCTACTGTCAGGTCCAGTCGATGCCAGGGCAGTCGAGTGGACTCCCTCCGTTTACCATGGACCGAGTGAACAAGCCCTCCCCTCTGAAGCTGATTCCGGAGGAGAAAGCCGACGTGAAGATGTTGATGGAGCGCGTGGTGCAGTTGGTTCGGGAGGGGGTGACGGGCATGGATCTTCTGGAGGTCTTCCTCAGGCGTCGCATCCAACCCCTTCAATTCCGGAGCCACTGCATGTGGTTGTACTGTGGGCCCGAAGACGAGACTAGAGTCCATCCAGAAGAAGTCGACGACGCCACTCTGGAAAGATGGATGGTAGCCGTTACCGGAAACAGGGACAACCCGCGCGGAGCCAGAAGGATTCCTCCACTCGACCACAACAGCGACCCAAACAAGGTACACTTGCTCTGCTTTCCATTGTGTCCTTGTCGTATTCATTTCTGCTAACCCTGCCGACTGGTCGACTGATCCTTGTTTGGGCATCTGCTAGGCCTTCACCGAGCTGTACTCGATGCCCAATGGGGCACAAGCTTCGACTGAGGAAGGCGAGGCGAGCGGGGGCGAGGCGAGCGGGGGCGAGAGCCAGGAAGAGGAGGAATGGGACTCGGATGCTGCAGGGGATGATGACGACGATGATGATGATGAAGGTGATGAAGATGACATCGAGGACGAGGAAGAAGAGGAGGAGGAGGTCGTTCCACCGCGCTCAGAAAGGCGGTCGAAGCTTGTCCACGACCCTTCGACCGAAC
>NW_021195183.1:0-1548 GCF_002162155.2 Triticum dicoccoides
GTGTGCCAAAAGGCGCAAACAGTCCCGGGAAAAGGTAAGGCGACACCCGTGGGAATACCGTGCGTGAGGCCGCAAAGTGATATGAGGTGTTACATGCTAGATCGATGTGGCATCGAGTCGGGGTCCTGACAGCTTTGGTATCAGAGCTTGACTGCCTGTAGGATTACCAAGCCAAACTGGTCGAAGTTGAGTCTAGAAATGCTCTAGTTATATGTAGGGGAATTGATTGTGGGATGGAACGTAAGGCTCTTTTTACTCCTTATACCTCATGGCCTTCTGATCTGAGTCATCCTTTTCTCTTCTACGTGGTTTAAGAACTAGGCCTTCTCATCTATCTATCAGGATGACGTGTTACCAATCCATAGACTTATAGAATTGTTGGACTTAAGCCTCTGTTCAGTTTCTACTACTTCCGTACGTTAATTGTTGATCTCGAAACCTTGATATTGTGCTTCTGAGTGGTTATGCCACCATTTTGTAGTATGTCTCCAAACTTTTTGAGCGTTTACAGCAGTTATGCTGTCCGAGTCATCCCAGGTTTCTGAACAATCTGATGCACTTGCAAATCCTTTCCCTCTGGTTTTATGTTCCTTTGGGCCAGGTTAATCACACCAATTGCTGAGTTGAGGTATTCTACTGCCTCGACATATATGTTGGAATTATTATTATGACCCTAGGTGTCCTAGGGGATCATCTAGTAATATAGCCATGATTTGTGTCCAAGTGTGATAATTCTGGCCTTTACTCTCGAAAGCATCCCGTGATGCTATTTAGTAGTAGGTATTCTATTCCTGGGTTCTTGAACCCGAGATCCACCCTACTTACCTCATGTTGATAGTGTTTTCTCGTTCCTTTAGGTTATTAGTAACCTTTGCGTTAGTCCTCGAGGTCCGTGGTATTTCCTTCTTCCAAATACTATGAACCGCTTATGGCAGAAGTTCTTTGAACCAAAAGATCACAACCCGAGTGCTCTTGATAAGCTCTCCATTCCACATTGTGAATCTGCCTGTCCTTCCTCTTCAGCATGGGTTATCCGGAAGAAACATGTTGAACTTGGTTCGACATACTAATCTATGCATCCACAACTCAGAAAATTATATGTTCTTTGAGTTGTCCCTCTTAGTTACCTTCTGACCCTCGTCTATCATTTGATAGTCAAGAGCATGCGTGCATTCGTTTATCGATGCCTAATACTCTTGTGGTCCGTCAAGCCATTCTATTCGGAATGACTTGGAGAAGCAAACTCCAGTACCTCATCCATATCCAGGAACGGGTCAAAAAAGTTGTGCTCCGCAGATCAAATTGCTAATCCAGCTTTTGTTCTGCTCTACCTTGGACTATTACCATCTTTATATCGGGATTGTTATAGGAATTGCACACCATCCTATGAACTCTTGGTACAGTGATACTTCTTGCCATCATTGTTCATTCCTCGGTTCCTGTGTTATTGTAACCGGAATGCCGACAAGTGAATCGTGGTATGTGAAATCAATACTGCTAGCAACTCCGTTGCTTGGTAGTTAAATGGACGATAACCTCATTCTTAGC
>NW_021195184.1:0-1548 GCF_002162155.2 Triticum dicoccoides
GTGTGCCAAAAGGCGCAAACAGTCCCGGGAAAAGGTAAGGCGACACCCGTGGGAATACCGTGCGTGAGGCCGCAAAGTGATATGAGGTGTTACATGCTAGATCGATGTGGCATCGAGTCGGGGTCCTGACAGCTTTGGTATCAGAGCTTGACTGCCTGTAGGATTACCAAGCCAAACTGGTCGAAGTTGAGTCTAGAAATGCTCTAGTTATATGTAGGGGAATTGATTGTGGGATGGAACGTAAGGCTCTTTTTACTCCTTATACCTCATGGCCTTCTGATCTGAGTCATCCTTTTCTCTTCTACGTGGTTTAAGAACTAGGCCTTCTCATCTATCTATCAGGATGACGTGTTACCAATCCATAGACTTATAGAATTGTTGGACTTAAGCCTCTGTTCAGTTTCTACTACTTCCGTACGTTAATTGTTGATCTCGAAACCTTGATATTGTGCTTCTGAGTGGTTATGCCACCATTTTGTAGTATGTCTCCAAACTTTTTGAGCGTTTACAGCCGTTATGTTGTCCGAGTCATCCCAGGTTTCTGAACAATCTGATGCACTTGCAAATCCTTTCCCTCTGGTTTTATGTTCCTTTGGGCCAGGTTAATCACACCAATTGCTGAGTTGAGGTATTCTACTGCCTCGACATATATGTTGGAATTATTATTATGACCCTAGGTGTCCTAGGGGATCATCTAGTAATATAGCCATGATTTGTGTCCAAGTGTGATAATTCTGGCCTTTACTCTCGAAAGCATCCCGTGATGCTATTTAGTAGTAGGTATTCTATTCCTGGGTTCTTGAACCCGAGATCCACCCTACTTACCTCATGTTGATAGTGTTTTCTCGTTCCTTTAGGTTATTAGTAACCTTTGCGTTAGTCCTCGAGGTCCGTGGTATTTCCTTCTTCCAAATACTATGAACCGCTTATGGCAGAAGTTCTTTGAACCAAAAGATCACAACCCGAGTGCTCTTGATAAGCTCTCCATTCCACATTGTGAATCTGCCTGTCCTTCCTCTTCAGCATGGGTTATCCGGAAGAAACATGTTGAACTTGGTTCGACATACTAATCTATGCATCCACAACTCAGAAAATTATATGTTCTTTGAGTTGTCCCTCTTAGTTACCTTCTGACCCTCGTCTATCATTTGATAGTCAAGAGCATGCGTGCATTCGTTTATCGATGCCTAATACTCTTGTGGTCCGTCAAGCCATTCTATTCGGAATGACTTGGAGAAGCAAACTCCAGTACCTCATCCATATCCAGGAACGGGTCAAAAAAGTTGTGCTCCGCAGATCAAATTGCTAATCCAGCTTTTGTTCTGCTCTACCTTGGACTATTACCATCTTTATATCGGGATTGTTATAGGAATTGCACACCATCCTATGAACTCTTGGTACAGTGATACTTCTTGCCATCATTGTTCATTCCTCGGTTCCTGTGTTATTGTAACCGGAATGCCGACAAGTGAATCGTGGTATGTGAAATCAATACTGCTAGCAACTCCGTTGCTTGGTAGTTAAATGGACGATAACCTCATTCTTAGC
>NW_021195185.1:0-1490 GCF_002162155.2 Triticum dicoccoides
TCGCCAGTGCGGCCGCAAAGTCAGTATTTTTTTCTTTCAGTCCTCGGTCGGTCTCGTATGTGTCATCATGCATGATGCTTTGGGTCTTCATCCTCCGACGTCATCATCAATTTGCCCTTCTTCGAGAGATTTACTATTAGTTTATAATGAGAGTAACATAGATATAGATAGTAACATCAGTGCACCTCAGAAAAAAGATAATATGGGAGCTAATTAATGAGTAGAGAGACAAATTAAGTAACCTAGCTAGTTACTCATATCATGATTAATATCACACATACTAAGACAAGATAAATCTATAAGCTAATAAATGAAAATTTCTATGTTACCACATTTATGTTATTATTCACTATGAAGGTACTAGTAACTTAGACTGGTAATTTATGGATTTTACTACTCAATGTCACTTTTCATTGTGGGTAGATTAAGCGGACGCGGGCCGTCACCGCCTGCCTCACACGCGGGGCGCTACCCCAAATAGTAAATAAAGCTGACAACGGCTCATGGTGGGCCAAACCTGGCGGCAACTCAAGGCATCGGCGGTCAGCTTTATTTACTACACCACGCACTCCCGAGATGCGTACTGCGTGTTCCCCACGCGGCGCGACAATGGAACTCCCCCACTCACCGACTTGTTGGTTTCTACGCCGGTCAAAGTTAGTGCTGCGGCGATCCTCTTCGTCTGCCCGGCACAGCCTTTCTAATAGCCCCCGCTGGGAACTCCACCACAGCCATCGCACTCTCCCTGCCGAACATCACCATCCCTATATGGCGCCACTATACATATTGATTTGATAATATCTTAGTAATAACAGGACAAATATTTTGTAATCAAGTTTTGAGGTATGCTTAACAAAAAATACGTAAACATCGCCTAGAATCGCATATTTTGATTCCATTGGCGTTCTGTGCGGAAGAGCCATAAGCCCATAAGAGAGACTGCTGAATATTTTGCAAGTTTAACAGATGACCACGTGAAATTTTAGTCATGCATTGAGAACATGTTTTTTTTCCTTTTGTACCATCTAAAGTATAATCAAGTTGAACAATAAGTTTTAAAAAATCAGGTAATTCTTCTTCCTTTGTGCCTAGCATGCACGTGTATTTAGCTTGTCAAGAATAATAAAGCCAACTAGAATTATAGATTTACCAAAAAAATACTTCACAAATATAAGAACTATAGATGTACAAAGAGGTATTAGGCAGTTCAATGGCCATGAATATTCTTCGAATTTAAAGGGAGCAATACTATCTTAAATTCCACTTTAAGGATTATAGGAACTTTACCCAATTTTATTTTTAAGTTAGGCGTTTCAAACCATCTATCTTCGACATTTACCGTTATGGGCAATGGACAACACATTGATTTTTCCTCTAGGCCAAGAAAAAGACATGGCTCAACTCCTAGGAGTCAACCGCCAGAAATGCCCGTTTGAGTCCACATGCATGAGGTTGATGGCAGCCTTGAGGATTTCATACAATGTATTATA
>NW_021195186.1:0-1402 GCF_002162155.2 Triticum dicoccoides
CCTCGACTCGCGTTACGCTAAGACAGGGAGGCAGTGGTGTCACGTGCTCGTCTCGGCGTCCGTCGTTGCTACCACGACGACGTCCGCCTCGACTCGCGTTACGCTAAGACAGGGTGGCACTGGTATCCCGTGCTCGTCTCGGCGTCCGTCGTCGCTACCGGGACGACGGCCGCCTCGACTCGCGTTACGCTAAGGCAGGGTGGCACTGGTATCACGTGCTCGTCTCGGCGTCCGTCGTCGCGGTCGCGATGACGTCCGCCTCGACTCGCGTTACGCTAAGCCAGGGTGGCACTGGTGTCCCGTGCTCGTCTCGGCGTCCGTCGTCGCTACCGCAACGACGTCCGCCTCGACTGGCGTTACGCTAAGACAGGGAGGCAGTGGTGTCACGTACTCGTCTCGGCGTCCGTCGTCGCTACCGCGACGACGTCCGCATCGACTCGCGTTATGCTAAGACTGGGAGGTAGTGGTGTCACGTGCTCGTCTCGGCATCCGTCGTCGCTACCGCGACGACGTCCACCTCGACTCGCGTTACGCTAAGACAGGGAGGCAGTGGTGTCACGTGCTCGTCTCGGCGTCCGTCGTTGCTACCACGACGACGTCCGCCTCGACTCGCGTTACGCTAAGACAGGGTGGCACTGGTATCCCGTGCTCGTCTCGGCGTCCGTCGTCGCTACCGGGACGACGGCCGCCTCGACTCGCGTTACGCTAAGGCAGGGTGGCACTGGTATCACGTGCTCGTCTCGGCGTCCGTCGTCGCGGTCGCGATGACGTCCGCCTCGACTCGCGTTACGCTAAGCCAGGGTGGCACTGGTGTCCCGTGCTCGTCTCGGCGTCCGTCGTCGCTACCGCAACGACGTCCGCCTCGACTGGCGTTACGCTAAGACAGGGAGGCAGTGGTGTCACGTACTCGTCTCGGCGTCCGTCGTCGCTACCGCGACGACGTCCGCATCGACTCGCGTTATGCTAAGACTGGGAGGTAGTGGTGTCACGTGCTCGTCTCGGCATCCGTCGTCGCTACCGCGACGACGTCCACCTCGACTCGCGTTACGCTAAGACAGGGAGGCAGTGGTGTCACGTGCTCGTCTCAACGTCCATCGTTGCTACCGCGACGACGTCCGCCTCGACTCGCGTTACGCTAAGACAGGGAGGCACTGGTGTCACGTGCTCGTCTCGACGTCCGTCGTCGCTACCGCGACGACGTCCGCCTCGACTCGCTTACGCTAAGACAGGGTTGCAGTACTGTCACGTGCTCGTCTCGGCGTCTGTCGTCGCTACCGCGACGACGTCTACCTCGACTCGCGTTACGCTAAGACAGGGTGGCAATGGTGTCACGTGCTCGTCTCGGCGTCCTTCGTCGCTACCGCGACAACGTCCGCCTCGACTCGCGTTATGCTAAGACAGG
>NW_021195187.1:0-754 GCF_002162155.2 Triticum dicoccoides
GTTTCCGATTCGTGTTTCCTTGCCGGAGTCGGGTAGCCACGCTCCGTTTAGGCCCAAAATTTTTCGAAAACGCATTTTTCGAAAAAAATTCTGGCTATCCTATTTTTAGGTGTTTCTGAGTGTTTTGAGACAGGTGCCATTATAGGAAGTTTTTTTTGACCCGTTTCCAGTTTTTGGGTCCGGGCAGTCGAAAAAAAAAAATTGGTCGAAAAAATTTCGTGCCCATCCTGTCAGTTTGAGCTAGGAAGAGTTTTGAGACACTCGCTATTATAGTGATTTTTCGCAAAAAAAAAAGCAGCGCAAAAAAAAAGAGAGCGCAAAAAAGAAAAAAGAGCGAAAAAAAAAATTCAGAGTGTGCTTTTCCCTTTTTTACGTGCCGCGCCGTGATTTTGTTAGTGTTCTAGGCTCGCGTCTCTAGCACAGTCTAGCCTAGGACCAGCACAGTACCGTCGTTGAGCGTTTATTCAACTTTGCATCTCTGAATTGATTATTGCTGACCCTTTTTGCTACCATATTATAAGCCTTCCCAGCTCCACATACATCTACGTCGTGCGTTTGACTCTCCCTGGTAATCGCTCTATCCAAGCTTTGAGAGTTTTTGACTACAACGGTTGCCGATCACCGCCTACTGCTGGGTAAGAACTGGTAAGAATTTGAGATTTGCTTGACGGATTTGTGACACCCACCACCACCACTTGTTCGTAGTCTGTAGGATCATATTCTTGTGTGTTTCTATTGCTGCTAACCATGCCAG
>NW_021195188.1:0-1095 GCF_002162155.2 Triticum dicoccoides
AGAAAGCTAAAACTGACTGTCATGATAAGGCGAGAGACTGGTCGCTGTTCGAGAGGTCCTTTCGGGTCCTTAAAGACCTACGCCGCTTCGAGCGAAGTTCCGGATAATGTCCGACGAAGGCGTGGATAGCGCCCCTAATTCGGTCTTCCGAATACTAGGGGCTTCGCCGAAATTTAAAATTATAGAATTCTATGGCTAAGTGAGAGTGTTCAAGCACTATAAGTCCGGTTGCCTTGTTCGTTGTGTTGAGCGCCTCCCTAGATGGACCCAAAAATGGGAACAAGAGTGCTCAAGTTTATCCCGAACACCCCAGCACTCGTGGCATGGGGGCTGAAGCCGACGACTTGCCATCTCTCAGATTTAATAAACGGCCGCACAGAAGGTAATATTTTAAATTAACAAGCGTTGCTTAGCGCATATGAACAAAGTTTTCAGTGCACAGGAAAACACATTGCGAATTTACTCAATAGTTACATCCCTGGGGCACTCATCCGCAATCTTGAGGGCACCCTTCAGGATAGTCCTATAGTACATTTCGGGCGTACGATATTCCTTTCCCGCTGGTGGCGCGTCAGTGATTAGCTTCTCCGCATCCAGCTTGCCCCAATGCACTTTTGCGCGGGCAAGGGCCCGACGAGCACCTTCAATACAGGCAGAGCGCTTGATAACCTCCACCCAGGGGCACGCATCCACCAACCGTAGCACGAGGCCGAAGTAGCTCCCAGGCATGGCCTCTCCAGGCCATAGCCGGACTATGAGGCCCTTCATCGCCTCCTCGGCCACCTTGTGGAGCTCGACTAGCTGCTTCAGCTGGTCGCTACGGGGCACCGGATGGCCGGCCTCAGCATACTGAGACCAGAAGACCTTCTCCGTTGAGCTCCCCTCCTCGGCTCGATAGAATGCGGCGGCATCAGATACACTGCGAGGCAGATCTGCAAATGCCCCTGGAGAGCTCCGAATACGGGTAAGTAACACGTAATTTACATTCACATGCTTGCTTTGCATGAAAAATGCCTTACCCGCCGCTATCTTCCTCACCAACTCAATCTCCTGAAGGGACTTATGGGCATCGGCCTTGGCAGTCTTGGCACTTTC
>NW_021195189.1:0-1157 GCF_002162155.2 Triticum dicoccoides
TAAATCTTATTGTAACAACCTGATGTTACAACAAAGTCAACCGTTTCTCCATGAGGAATTTCGGAAGCTTAACCTTCACCTTGTTCCTCAAGGATTTCTTTCCACCTTGGTGGCGAAACCTACTCTTACGGATCAAATCATCGCTGCCCAGAAGCGAGATAAGGGAATAGCTAAGATCAAGGAGAACATTGCTAGCGGAGGTGCTAGTTGTTTCTCCACAAATGATCATGGTGTTGTGTACTTCGAGAACCGTTTAGTGGTTCCCAAGAACCAGCATCTACGATAGTTGATCCTTAAGGAGGCTCATGAATCTCCTCTCACCATTCATCCGGGTAGTACCAAGATGTATCAGGACCTACGCCAGAGGTTCTGGTGGACTAGGATGAAGAGAGAAATTGCTCAGTATATTGCTAATTGCGACGTCTGTCGTCGTGTAAAAGCAGAGCATCAACGGCCTGCTGGCACCCTTCAACCCTTAGCTATTCCTGAATGGAAATGGGATAAAATTGGTATGGATTTCATTACCAGTTTTCCCAGGACCAAGAGAGGGAATAATGCTATTTTCGTCGTTGTCGATCGTCTTTCCAAAGTAGCCCATTTCCTACCTGTTCGTGAGAGTATAACCGCTAGTCAGCTGGCAGACTTATACATCTCCCGAATAGTGTCTCTCCATGGTGTTCCTTTGGAAATTAACTCGGATCGAGGAAGTATTTTCACCTCTCGATTTTGGGAAAGTTTCCAAAATGCTATGGGAACCCATCTCTCCTTTAGCACCGCTTTCCACCCTCAGTCGAGTGGTCAAGTGGAACGCGTCAACCAGATTCTAGAAGACATGCTTCGAGCCTCTGTTATCTCATTCGGAATGGATTGGGAGAAGTGCCTTCCATTTGCCGAATTCGCTTACAACAACAGCTATCAATCTAGCTTGGGTAAAGCCCCTTTTGAAGTTCTCTATGGACGACAGTGTCGAACACCCCTTAACTGGTCAGAGACCGGGGAAAGACAATTCTTTGGCCCGGATATGATTCAGGAAGCAGAAGAACAAGTTCGCATCGTTCGTGAAAAGTTGAAAACAGCCCAATCTCGTCAAAAGAGTCAATATGACCGAAAACATAAGGCTATGACTTTCGAGGTTGACGAGAAGGCTTATCTTCGGG
>NW_021195190.1:0-1190 GCF_002162155.2 Triticum dicoccoides
CTTAATCAATCCCGTATTCAATTCCCTTTGTCTATCGGTATGTTACTTGCCCGAGATTCGATCGTCGGTATCCAATACCTTGTTCAATCTCGTTACCGGCAAGTCACTTTACTCGTTCCGTAACACATCATCCCGTGATCAACTCCTTGGTCACATTGCGCATATGATGATGTCCTACCGAGTGGGCCCAGAGATACCTCTCCGTTTACACGGAGTGACAAATCCCAGTCTCGATCCGCATAAAACAATAGATACTTTCGGAGATACCTGTAGTGCACCTTTATAGTCACCCAGTTACGTTGTGACGTTTGATACACCCAAAGCACTCCTACGGTATCCAGGAGTTACACGCTCTCATGGTCAAAGGAAGAGATACTTGACATTGGCAAAGCTCTAGCAAACGAACTACACGATCTTTGTGCTAGGCTTAGGATTAGGTCTTGTCCATCACATCATTCTCCTAATGATGTGATCCCGTTATCAACGACATCCAATGTCCATAGCCAGGAAACCATGACTATCTGTTGATCACAACGAGCTAGTCAACTAGAGGCTCACTAGGGACATATTGTGGTCTATGTATTCACACGTGTATTACGATTTCCGGATAATACAGTTATAGCATGAATAAAAGACAATTATCATGAACAAGGAAATATAATAATAACACTTTTATTATTGCCTCTAGGTCATATTTCCAACAGTCTCCCACTTGCACTAGAGTCAATAATCTAGTTCACATCGCCATGTGATTAACACTCACAGGTCACATCGCCATGTGACTAATACCCAAGAGTTTTAGGTTTGATCATGTTGCTTGTGAGAGAGGTTTTAGTCAACGGGTCCGAACCTTTCAGATCCGTGTGTGCTTTACAAATCTCTATGTCATCTCCTAGATGTAGCTACCACGCTCTATTTGGAGCTATTCCAAATAACTGTTCTACTTGGAGCTATTCTAAATTGTTGCCCCATAATACGTATCTGGTATCTCTTCTTAGAGCTATCCGGATAGGTGTTAAGCTTGCATCGACGTAACCTTTACGACGAACTCTTTTACCACCTCCATAATCGAGAAAATTCCTTAGTCCACTAGTTACCAAGGATAACTTTGACCGCTGTCTGTGATCCATTCATGGATCACTCTTGTACCCCTTGACTGACTCATGGCAAGGCACACTTCAGGTGCGGTA
>NW_021195191.1:0-1164 GCF_002162155.2 Triticum dicoccoides
CCAAGCACGCTTAACTTCGGAGTTCTGATGGGATCCGGTGCTTTAGTGCTGGTATGATCGCATCCGACATGTTTCCCCGTCTTCGTCCCTTATGCTTGCCACTCCCAGGTCCGCTCCAAAGACGATTCTACATTCTCACTACCATTACAACCGTTCCCTAACAATGGATAATGTCCTATACTACTTACTCTCCCGCTCAATCACGGAGACGAGTTTTCCACGGTTTCCACCCCTCCCTCCATACCGCAGCAACACGAGTTTTTTCCATCCCTTTCAGAAAGCGCTCTTCGCGCCACAAAGCCGCCCCAAGACGCGCGAGCAATGAGCATCGAGCTTAAACATATCGCAAACGTCAAAAATAATATAACGGGATTAATATATATCGCGCACGTGCGATATGTTTGTCACAAGGCGCAAAAAATAATTATAAAAGGAATGCAACACGAGGACTTCCCAAGAGGTCACCCATCCTAGTACTACTCTCGCCCAAGCACGCTTAACTTCAGAGTTCTGATGGGATCCGGTGCTTTAGTGCTGGTATGATCGCATCCGACATGTTTCCCCGTCTTCGTCCCTTATGCTTGCCACTCCCAGGTCCGCTCCAAAGACGATTCTACATTCTCACTACCATTACAACCGTTCCCTAACAATGGGTAATGTCATATACTACTTACTCTCCCGCTCAATCACGGAGACAAGTTTTCCACGGTTTCCACCCCTCCCTCCATACCGCAGCAACACGAGTTTTTTCCACCCCTTTCAGAAAGCGCTCTTCGCGCCACAAAGCCGCCCCAAGACGCACGAGCAATGAGCATCGAGCTTAAACATATCGCAAACGTCAAAAATAATATAACGGGATTAATATATATCGCGCACGTGCGATATGTTTGTCACAAGGCGCAAAAAATAATTATAAAAGGAATGCAACACGAGGACTTCCTAGGAGGTCACCCATCCTAGTACTACTCTCGCCCAAGCATGCTTAACTTCGGAGTTCTGATGGGATCCGGTGCTTTAGTGCTGGTATGATCGCATCCGACATGTTTCCCCGTCTTCGTCCCTTATGCTTGCCACTCCCAGGTCCGCTCCAAAGACGATTCTACATTCTCACTACCATTACAACCGTTCCCTAACAATGGATAATGTCCTATACTACTTACTCTC
>NW_021195192.1:0-1150 GCF_002162155.2 Triticum dicoccoides
AGTGCCTCTGTCGGAAATTATAGTCTTCGGGACACCGTGCAGACAGACTATGCGGGAAAGATAAATCCTGGCAAGCCTCTGAGTGGTGTAGGTTGTCTTCACTGGAATAAAGTGTGCTACTTTGGTCAACCTGTCAGTGATGACCCATATGGCATCATTCCCGTGTCGTGATCGAGGTAATCCGACAATAAAATCCATCCCTATTTCATCCCATTTCCACTCAGGTATTTTGTTAGGTTGCAGTAGTCCGGCTGGTCTCTG
Source organism: Triticum dicoccoides (assembly GCF_002162155.2). NCBI lineage: Eukaryota > Viridiplantae > Streptophyta > Magnoliopsida > Poales > Poaceae > Triticum > Triticum dicoccoides. The sequence continues at coordinate 262 of NW_021195192.1, forward strand.
ATGTTCGGCTTTTATGCGTTGACATGAGTCGCAACATGCAATGAAAGCGGCTATGTCCCTCTTCATACCGTGCCACCAAAATCTTTCCTGAATATCCTTATACATTTTGGTTCCTCCAGGGTGGATCGAATATGGAGTGGTGTGTGCTTCAGTTAAAACTTGCCGTTTAAGGTCTTCTATGTTTGGCACGCATAGCCTTTCTCCGTACCATAATATTCCTTCATTGTCTATGATGAATTCCGAGGCCTTGCCCATACTCAACTTCCTTTTAATTCCTTCAATGCTGGGGTGACCGGACTGAGCCTCTTTAATTTTCTCCACAAGGTGTGGTTGTATTTCCAAGTTTGATATGGTGCCTTCTGCTACCATTATCAAGTTGAGCTTGACAAATTCTTGATGGAATTCGGGCCTCAAGCTGTGCAGATAGTTCCCGTTGGAGCTGCGGTTCCGACTCAGGGCATCGGCCACTACGTTTGCTTTCCCTGGATGGTAATGGATACCAACATCATAATCCTTTACCAATTCCAACCAGCGGCGTTGCCATAAATTTAGTTCTGGCTGCGTAAAAATGTATTTGAGGCTTTTGTGATCCGTATATATCTCACATCGATTCCCAAGTAGAAAATGCCTCCATTCCTTGAGTGCATGAATAACTGCTGCCATTTCTAAATCATGAGTGGGATAATTTTCCTCGTGTTTGCGAAGTTGCCTTGAAGCGTAGGCGACAACCTTGCCTTCTTGCATCAACACGCATCCGAGACCCTTTCTGGATGCGTCACAAAATACTTCAAAATTCTTGTGTATATCGGGTACAATTAATACCGGTGCTGTTGTTAATTTCCGCTTTAGCTCTTGGAAACTTTTCTCGCAGGCTTCTGTCCATTCAAAC
>NW_021195193.1:0-1050 GCF_002162155.2 Triticum dicoccoides
GAATGGAGTGATGAAAGCTGTTTTTACTTCATCGGGCCCATACAGACGGATCTGGTGGTACCCGGAGTAAGCATCTAAAAAAGACAACCTCTCGCATCCCGCGGTCGAGTCAACAATTTGATCTATGCGAGGGAGAGGAAAGTGATCTTTCGGGCAGGCCCGGTTGATGTGCTTGAAATCAATGCACATTCGGAGCGACTTGTCCTTCTTAGGAACCATGACGACATTAGCGAGCCACTCGGAGTGGAATATCTCTCGGATAAATCCTGCCGCCAACAGTCGAGCCACTTCTTCACCGATGGCCTTTCTCTTCTGGACGGCGGACCGCCGAAGATGTTCTTTGACTGGCTTTGCAGACGAGTCGACTCTTAGGCGATGCTCAGCCAGTCCCCTGGGAACACCTGGCATGTCAGCGGGCTTCCATGCAAAAATGTCCCAGTTCTCACAGAGGAACTGGATGAGCGCTTCTTCCTATTTTGGGTCGAGTGTTGTGGAGATGCGGGTCGGAGCTGCTTCGGGGTCGGTCGGGTGAATGTGAACAGGCTTCGTCCCACCGGACGACTGGAATGCAGATTCTGTGGCGGGCTTCTTGGATTTCAGCAAGTCACTCGGATCTGCGTTTTGCTTGTATTCTTCGAACTCGACCGCTGTCACTTGGGAATCGGCAATTTTGGAGCCCTTCTGAAAGCACTCCTCTGCCTTTTTCCTATCACCGGTGACAGTGATCACACCTTTGGGACCGGGCATCTTCAATTTGAGGTACACGTAACATGGTCGAGCCATGAACCGTGCATAGGCTGGTCTCCCCAAAATGGCATGATATGCACTTTGAAAATCCACGACCTCAAACGTCAACTTTTCTTTGCGAAAATGCTTTGAATCGCCAAACACTACGTCCAAAGCTATCTGGCCGAGTGACTCGGCCTTCTTCCCTGGTATAACTCCATGGAAGCTCATGTTACTAGTGCTCAGTCGGGACATCGGAATGCCCATACCTTTCAACGTGTCTGCATATAACAGATTCAGCCCACTTCCACCGTCCATCAGCAC
>NW_021195194.1:0-1125 GCF_002162155.2 Triticum dicoccoides
AATACTTCGCACGTGTGCATGACTGATTTGGGATGATTCCAAAGGAAACAAAACAATCTTTCTCAAATTCACGGCGGCAACTTTCACCAAATGCACGTGTATAAGAGGAAGTCACTCCTTTCATCAAACAAATACTTCATGAGCTAGCATGAAGAAAATGCTTTCAAAAGTTTCCAACACTAGCTTAATGTTCAACAACATCATGGAGGAGATAAGGATGTTGCCAATGGGCTCAACAACAATTCATCTAGGTTTCCTTTTAAAAGGAATTCCATAGTTAAGTGAACACGGTGATAGCATTGGTCAGACCAAAGATGTAATGGTGTATGCTCGAGGGATCAACCACGAATAAGACAACATTACGAGCATCGTTGGTACTGATTTGATTTGACGATAGCCCACACTCAAATCAAAGGATTGATAAGACAATAGGTCCAACAACTGACCACGGGGACCAATCGATGAAGATATCATCTTTCTTCAACACACACTACACAAGAATATCCCTTTGGAACGAACTAAGTCAGGCAAGCTTTTATCTTCCAATTCTCCAAGTTGTTGTCTAGCTTAACCAACTAGCTCAGGGGTATCTAACACAGATTCTTGGAGAAAAAGTGGTTTATTGGAAAACCAACTTGATCACGAGCTCAACATAACAGTCAGGTGACAACCTGGTGATACTTTCGAGAAGATATTCGGAAAATCACGAACCACCGATATGTTACTAAGCTCGAGAACAATCTTACTTTTCAGGGCAAGACGATATGATCAAATAAGCAAGGATTGGCACTATCCTAACTCACTGATCGGAGAGTGCACCAGAAATAAGGACTAGGTAGCACAATCAACCTTAGGGTGACGATTCAATAATCAACACGCTAAGAATGAGGTTATCGTCCATTTAACTACCAAGCAATGGAGTTGCTAGCAGTATTGATTTCACACGCCATGATTCATTTGTCGGCATTCCGGTTACAATAACACGGAAACCAAGAAATTATCAATGATGATCAGAAGTATTACTGCGTCAAGAATTCATAAGATGGTGTGCAATTCCCATGATATTCCTGATATAAAGATGGTAATACTTCAAGGTAGAACAGACCAGAAGCTGGATTGGCATTT
>NW_021195195.1:0-2277 GCF_002162155.2 Triticum dicoccoides
CCTAGCCACCGCCGCCGAGGCACCCCTCCTCCTCTCCTCCTCCCTCGCCGCCGCCAGGGGGCGCAGCCGGGCGAAGCGCGGCCGGCGGCGGCGGCGGGGAGATTTCGTCCTCTCGCGTAGGGCCCTGATGCGGGACGGGGTGGCCGGGCAGGGGTGCGGCGTTGGCGGCGGGCGCTGCAGCATGGCGGGGAGCCAGAGCTGTGCGGCGACGGCATCTTGCTGGCGGCGCGACGAGCGTCGTGGTGGCGGAGCGTGCTGGGCGGCCGGTGGCGGCGGATGGCGCGGGTGCTACGCAGCTCCGCCAGATTTGGCCGCGTCGTGACGCGGGCTGCGGGCGGCGCCGTGGGGTGCGGCGGTTGTCGTCCGTGGCAGCGGTGTGGCCTCGGCTGGTGTCTTGGGCGGTGGTGCGTGCTTGGCGGCGGCGGCCCCGTCCAACACCATTCTGGTCTGGCGGGCATGTGGGCGTCGGGCGGCGCGGGGGCGGGCTGCGACCTGGTGGGGTCGTGGCCATGACCGTGGACCACGGCGGCGCGCTAGCTACTGCTGCTCGCAGTGGTGGTTGCCGGCCAGATCGGCTCGGATCTGGTCCATGGCTGCCGGCGGGCGGCTCGGTGCTGGCCTTCGGGGTCCTGGTGTGGATGTGAGCTGCCACGACGTGGTGGTGGCTCACAGCGGTGATCCGGGCCGTTCCAATGCGACGGCTGGTCTTCTCCGGCGTCCGCTTGTTGGTGGGCGGCAAGTGATGTCTACTACACAACCTTCTTCTTGTAGACGTTGTTGAGCCTGCAAGTGCATAGGTTTGTAGGACAGTAGCAATTTTTTCTCAAGTGGATGACCTAAGGTTTATCAATCCGTGAGAGGCTTAGGATGAAGATGGTCTCTCTCAAACAACCCTGCAACCAAATAAAAGAAAGTCTCTTGTGTCCCCAGCACACCCAATACAATGGTAAATTGTATAGGTGCACTAGTTCGGCGAAGAGATGGTGATACAAGTGCAATATGGATAGTAGATAAAGGTTTTTATAATCTGAAATTATAAAAACAGCAAGGTAACAAGTAGTAAAAGTGAGCGTAAATGGTATTGCAATGATAGGAAACAAGGCATAGTGTCCATACTTTCACTAGTGCCAGTTCTCTCAACAATAATAATATAGATAAATCATATAACAATCCCTCAACATGCAACAAAGTGTCACTCCAAAGTCACTAATACCGGAGAACAAACGTAGAGATTATGGTAGGGTATGAAACCACCTCAAAGTTATTCTTTCAGATCGATCTATTCAAGAGTTCGTACTAGAATAACACCTTAAGACACAAATCAACCAAAACCCTAATGTCACCTAGATACTCCATTGTCACCTCAAGTATCCGTGGGCATGATTATACGATATGCGTCAGACAATCTCAAATTCATCCAACCAACACAAAGTACTTCAAAGAATGCCCCAAAGTTTCTACCGGAGAGTCAAGAAAATGTGTGCCAACCCCTATGCATAGGTTCATGGGTGGAACCCGCAAGTTGGTCACCAAAACATACATCAAGTGGCACGTGATATCCCATTGTCACCACAGATAAACACGGCAAGACATACATCAAGTGTTCTCAAAGTAAAGACTCAATCCGATAAGATAACTTCAAGAGGGAAACTCAATTCATCACAAGAGAGTAGAGGGGGAGAAACATCATAAGATCCAAATATAATAGCAAAGCTCGCGATACATCAACATCGTGCCATAGAGAGAACACGAGAGAGAGAGATCAAACACATAGCTACTGGTACATACCCTCATCCCCGAGGGTGAACTACTCCCTCCTCATCATGGAGAGCGCCGGGATGATGAAGATGGCCGCCGGTGATGGATTCCCCCTCCGGCAGGGTGCCGAAACGGGCTCCCGACAGGTTTTTGGCGGCTACAGAGGCTTGCGGCGGCAGAACTCCCGATTTATCTTGATATTCTATGTTTTTAGGGTACGTAGGCTTATATAGGCAAAAGAAGTCGGTCGGGACATGCTCAAGGGGCCCACGAGACAGGGGGCGCGCCCAGTAGGGGGGGGCTATCTCCTGGCCTCCCCGAGGATCTTCTAACGTGAACTCCAAGTCTCCAGGATGATATTCTTCCAAAAAATCACGCTGCCGAAGGTTTCATTCCGTTTGGACTCCGTTTGATATTCCTTTTCTTCGAAATACTGAAACAAGCAATAAAACAACAATATGGGCTAGGCCTCCGGTTAATAGGTTAGTCCCAAAAATGATATAAATGTGTAAAATAAAG
>NW_021195196.1:0-1076 GCF_002162155.2 Triticum dicoccoides
CCTCTGAGCCTTAAATAAAGTACTTGTGTCGTAGAGTCATGTTGTGATGCCTTGTTGTATTTGCACATATCGAGCATATTGTGTGTATGATTGAAATGCATGGTATGTGTGGGATCTGACTATCTAGTTGTTTATCTATAGTAGCCTCTCTTACCGGGAAATGTCTCCTAGTGTTACCGCTGAGCCATGGTAGCTTGCTACTGCTCTGGAACACTTAGGCTGGCCGGCATGTGTCCTTCTTCGTTCCGGTGTCTGTCCCTTCGGGGAAATGTCACGCATTGAGTACCGGAGTCCTGTTAGCCCGCTACAGCCCGGTTTACCGGAGTCCTGCTAGCCCAGTGCTACAGCCCGGACCCACTTGCTGATGACCGACACGTTCGTTGCTGGGTCATGGATGCATGTCCCTGTAAGTCTGTGCCACTTTGGGTTTATGACTAGTCATGTCAGCCCGGGCTCTTTATCATATGGATGCTAGCGACACTATCATATACGTGAGCCAAAAGACGCAAACGGTCCCGGGCAAAGGTAAGGCGACACCCGTGGGGATACCGTGCGTGAGGCCGCAAAGTGATATGAGGTGTTACAAGCTAGATCGATGTGACATCGAGTCGGGGTCCTTACAGCGTTGGCATCAGAGCCGGACTGCCTGTAGGTTCTCCAAGCCAAACTGGTCGATGTTGAGTCTAGAAATTCTTTAGTTATATGTAGGGGAATTGTTTGTGGGTTGGAACGTAAGGCTCTTTTTACTCCTTTATCTTATGACATTCTGATCTGAGTTAGTCTATTCTTCCACCGGGGGTTAAGGAATTAGGATCTATTCTCTCTATCAGGATCACGTGTTACTAATCAGTAGTACCTTATAGGTTTGATGGTTACAAGCCTAGTTCAGTTCTACTACCACATTATGTTGCTAGGATGGACTCAGAACTTTGATATGATGATGTTGAGTGTGAATGAAATCCTTTGTCAAATGTCTCAAAATCCTTCTTGAGCATTTACAGCTGTTATGCTGCCGAAATTTTGCTAGAAATTCTAATGCCTTTGCATTATGATTGTGCTTTCAGATGGCCACTCGC
>NW_021195197.1:0-1231 GCF_002162155.2 Triticum dicoccoides
GAAAGTGTTTTTCAATGGAAAGCCTGGATTAAGCTACTTGAACATTGAGCATCAAGATCTATAAGGATAGATCAAAACGCTTAATGGTACTTTCAAATGAGCACATACCTTGACATGATCTTGAAGGTGTTCAAGATGGACCAGTCAAAGAAGGAGTTCTTGCCTGAGTTGTAAGGTACGAAGTTAAGACTTAAAGCTCGACCACGGCAGAATAGAGAGAAAGGACGAAGGTCGTCCCCTATGCTTAAGACGTAGGCTCTTCAGTATGCTATGCTGTGTACCGCACCTGAAGTGTGCCTTGCCATGAGTCAGTCAAGGGGTACAAGAGTGATCCAAGAATGGCTCACAGGACAGCGGTCAAAGTTATCCTTAGTAACTAGTGGACCAAGGAATTTTCTCGATTATGGAGGTGGTAAAAGAGTTCGTCGTAAAGGTTACGACGATGCAAGCTTGACACCTATCCGGATAGATCTGAGTAGAGAGACCGGATACATATAATGGAGCAATAATTTAGAATAGCTCCAAGTAGAACAGTTATTTTGGAGTAGCTCCAAATAGAGCGTGGTAGCTGCATCTAGGAGATGACATAGAGATTTGTAAAACACACACGGATCTGAAAGGTTCAACCCGTTGACTAAAACCTCTCTCACAAGCAACATGATCAAACATAAAACTCATTGAGTGTTAATCACATAGTGATGTGAACTAGACTACTGTCTCTAGTAAACTCTTGGGTATTAGTCACATGGTGATGTGACCTGTGAGTGTTAATCACATGGCGATGTGAACTGGATTATTGACTCTAGTGCAAGTGGGAGACTGTTGGAAATATGCCCTAGAGGCAATAATAAATAAGTTATTATTATATTTCTTTGTTCATGATAATAGTCTTTTATTCATGCTATAACTGTATTATCCGGAAATCGTAATACGCGTGTGAATACATAGACCACAATATGTCCCTAGTGAGCCTCTAGTTGACTAGCTCGTTGTGATCAACAGATAGTCATGGTTTCCTGGCTATGGACATTGGATGTCGTTGATAACGGGATCACATCATTAGGAGAATGATGTGATGGACAAGACCCAATCCTAAGCATAGCACAAAGATCGTGTAGTTCGTTTGCTAGAGCTTTGCCAATGTCAAGTATCTCTTCCTTTGACCATGAGATCGTGTAACTCCTGGATACCATAGGAGTGCTTTGAGTGTATCAAACGTCACAACGTAACT
>NW_021195198.1:0-976 GCF_002162155.2 Triticum dicoccoides
AGGTCCTTCATTGAAAAACACTTATTCAAGTAGGCCTTAATGCTGTCCAGAAATTCTATATTATTTCCCATCAGGAGTATGTCATCTACATATAATATGAGAAATGCTACAGAGCTCCCACTCACTTTCTTGTAAACGCAGGCTTCTCCATAAGTCTGCATAAACCCAAACGCTTTGATCATCTCATCAAAGCGAATGTTCCAACTCCGAGATGCTTGCACCAGTCCATAAATGGATCGCTGGAGCTTGCATACTTTGTTAGCGTTCCGAGGATCGACAAAACCTTCCGGCTGCATCATATACAGTTCTTCCTTAAGATGCCCGTTAAGGAATGCTATTTTGACGTCCATCTGCCATATCTCATAATCATAGTATGCGGCAATTGCTAACATGATTCGGACGGACTTTAGCTTCGCTACGGGAGAGAATGTCTCGTCATAGTCAATCCCTCGAACCTGTCGATAACCCTTAGCGACAAGTCGAGCTTTATAGATGGTAACATTACCATCCGCGTCCGTCTTCTTCTTAAAGATCCATTTGTTTTCTATCGCTCGCCGATCATCGGGCAAGTCTGTCAAAGTCCATACTTTGTTTTCATACATGGATTCTATCTCGGATTTCATGGCTTCAAGCCATTTGTTGGAATCCGGGCCCGCCATTGCTTCTTCATAGTTCGAAGGTTCATTGTTGTCTAACAACATGATTTCCAGGACAGGGTTGCCGTACCACTCTGGTGCGGAACGTGTCCTTGTGGACCTACGAAGTTCAGCAGTAACTTGATCCAAAGTACCTTGATCATTATCATGGTTTTCCTCTTCAGTTGGTGTGGGCATCACAGGAACGGTTTCCTGTGCTGCGTCACTATCCCGCTCAAGAGGTAGTACTTCATCGAGTTCTACTTTCCTCCCACTTACTTCTTTCGAGAGAAACTCTTTTTCCAGAAAGCATCCGTTCTTGGCAACAAAGATCTTGCCTT
>NW_021195199.1:0-1145 GCF_002162155.2 Triticum dicoccoides
AGTCCATTCTTCCACCGGGGGTTAAGGAATTAGGATCTATTCTCTCTATCAGGATCACGTGTTACTAATCAGTAGTACCTTATAAGTCTGATGGATACAAGCCTAGTTCAGTTCTACTACCACATTATGTTGTTAGAATGGATTCAGAACTTTGATATGATGATGTTGAGTGCGTACGAAATCCTTTGTCAAATGTCTCAAAATCCTTCTTGAGCATTTACAGCTGTTATGCTGCCGAAATTTCGCTAGAAATTCTAATGCCTTTGCATTATGATTGTGCTTTCAGATGGCCACTCGCGACCTCAATCAAGTGGTTCGCCTGACTCGATGCCTAGATGTACCCGGCCATACTGCCAAGTTGGTCAGGGTAATGACTGAGGCTGGATACCGCTGGTATCCTGAGTACACGGTCGAAGAGCAATTCCGAGACTTTAATCAAAGCCAGTATCTCTGCACTGTCAGGATATTTCCATCTTATCCTGGATCCGCCGAGCCTCTTCACTGCTCCTATGGACTCGGGGTTACTATTGAGATGGCTGTGCAGGACGCCGCCTACTCTATGATGACCATTATGCGAGTCAGATCTGGTCTATTTCGGGACTCTGATTTCCGGTATATGCCAGGATCACTTCCGGGAGCACAAGGGTATCTCCAGGCTATCTATGCTGACCCCACCCAGGAGGATTCACGGACTCGCACCACTGCTGAGATGCTCGAGGATAAGGACCGTGAAAATCGGGCCTTGAGGTTAGAGCTCTTCAATACCCGTGCTGACCACTGGGCCACATTGACTCGGTTCGCACCGGCGGTGCAAGCTGGATGTTCGGATATGCGCGATCTCTATCCTGTGAGATCTGCTCTGCCAGACGTGATGGTTTGGCGTGATGTAGGAGGCATCACCCCACCTCGCGGTCCCCGCAGGCCACCGTCTGTTGGTCCAAGACCTCATCCTAGCCCCTATGGTCCACAAGCTCCGCGAGATCGTCTGTTTCCGGATGATCATGTTGAGCTTCCAGGCTATGGAGGTGACTTCTACGAGGACTACTACGGATCGGTCTGAGTTAGTGGTAGTATCACTAGTTCGCACTAGCTGTGTCGTCTATCGTCCCGCGTGACTCGTGGGATATGACCTAGTTTGTACTCTT
>NW_021195200.1:0-1080 GCF_002162155.2 Triticum dicoccoides
TCAAGAATAATCCTGTTGTGATATTTCAGTTCAACGAGGAACTTCTGCCATAAGTAGTTCATGGTATTTGGAAGAAGAAGATACCACAGACTTCAAGGACTATCGCAAAGGTTACTAATATCCTAAAGGCACTAGCAATTACTATCAACATGAAGTAGGTAGAGTGAATCTCGGGTTCAAGAACCCAGGAACAGAATACCTATTACTAAGTAGCATCACGGGATGCTTTCGAGAATGATGGCCAGAATCATCACACTGGGAACACAAATCATGGCTAAATTACTAGATGATCCCCTAAGACACCTAGGGTCATAATAATATCTCCAACATATATGTCAAGGTAACGGAGTACCTCAACTCACTGATTAGTGTGGTTAATCTGGCCCATGGGAACATTGAAACGGGAAGAAAGGATTTGCAAATGCATCAGACTACTTAGAAACCTGGAATGACTCGGACAGCATGACGGCTGTAAATGCTCAGAAAAGATTTGAGACATTCACAAAAATGGTGGCATAACCACTCAGAAGCACAATATCAAGGTTTCGAGATCAACAATTAACATACAGAAGTAGTAAGAACTGAACTGAGACTTAAATCCAACAATCTATAAGTCTACGGATTAGTAACACGTGATCCTGATAGAAAGAAAAGATAGCCTAGTTCCTAATCCCCGCAGGAAAGATAAGATGACTCAGATCAGAAGGCATAAGGTATAAGGAGTAAAAAGAGCCTTACGTTCCATCCCACAATCAATTCCCTTATATAACTAAAGAATTTCTAGACTCAACTTCGACCAGTTTGGCTTGGTAATCCTACAGGCAGTCAAGCTCTGATACCAACGCTGTCAGGACCCCGACTCAATGCCACATCGATCTAGCATGTAACACCTCATATCACTTTGCGGCCTCACGCACGGTATTCCCACGGGTGTCGCCTTACCTTTGCCCGGGACCGTTTGCGCCTTTTGGCACACGTATATGACAGTGTCGCTAGCATCCATATGATAAGGAGCCCGGGCTGACATGGCTAGTCGTAAACCCAAAGTGGCACAGACTTACAGGGACAGGCATCCATGAC
>NW_021195201.1:0-2118 GCF_002162155.2 Triticum dicoccoides
GCTTCTCCACCACCACCACGCCGTTGTGCTGCTGCTGGACGGAGTCTTCCTCAACCTCTCCCTCTCTCCTTGCTTGATCAAGGCGTGGGAGATGTCACCGGGCTGTACGTGTGTTGAACGCGGAGGTGCCGTCCGTTCGGCACTAGGATCTCCGGTGATTTGGATCACGACGAGTACGACTCCTTCAACCCCATTCTCTTGAACGCTTCCGCTTAGAGATCTACAAGGGTATGTAGATGCACTCTCCTTCCCCTCGTTGTTGGTTTCTCCATAGTAGATCTTGGTGACACGTAAGAAAATTTGGAATTTCTGCTACGTTCCCCAACACAGCTGGCTCCGGTTTCCTCTGTCCGTGAGTTTTGACTATTCAGGACCAGGAGGTCGTGCCGTGCTCACGACGAGGGGGACGGGTCTCATCTTGGACGCCAGGTTCCACCATTGGGCGGCCGGCTTCCTGCTGCATCGAGGCCGCATCGAGGAGCTGCTGAAGGAGCTCCATCATGAAGCGCTTCTCGTCACCCTCTAGGTTGTCCAGCTCGTCTGTTGCCACCTGGGCAGCGTGCAGGTTCTCCATGGGAGTGGCGTAGAGAGGGCGGTCGGCTCCCAACATGCCGACAATGGTGTGCCGCGTTGTCGGACTGCGCCCAACCGGCTGGGCTCTCCAGCAGCCAGAGTGCCACCTATAGCATGGTCGATCTCGCGTTGGTAGGCGTCAGTAAGGCGCCTCATGGCAGCCAACTGGTTGGCGCTGTCGAGGAGCGAGACGCGGTGTGCCTCCAGCGTCGCGCCATCCGCGCTTTCCTCGACCGAACTGGCGAGGGCTCGTAGGGCTGCCCGGATCGGATCCCAGTCCGCTCCAGCAGAGGCTCCGCCCTGACTAATGACCAGCACCTCTGTGACGGTGCTGGCTCTTGCGATGTTGCCCGCGCGAGGGAGCGGGTCGTCGATGATCTCTACGTGGTCGGGGTAGCCATCGGCATCCGCCGCGTCGGATGATCATATCAACGGGCGGATCGGTGGAGCCGACGGACTCCAAGTCGGAGGCAAGCTCGCTGGCGATGTGGAGCTAGCCAAGAAGGTCGATGGGGCAGCTCTTGGAGCTGGACAATCCCGCGTCGGGTGCGGGCTCGTCAGCGAGGTGGACTCCGCCAAGGAGATCAGTGAGGGAGCTTGCGGCGTAGGCGGCCTTCACCCTGCGCAACGTGTCGGCGCAAGCGCCATCCGGCGAGCCGGGCTACCTGCGCTCATGGGGAATGTGTCTCCGGCTAAGGGTGCGCTTAGCCCCACGGTGGGCGCCAAATGCCGTGGTATTTCCTTGACATATGCCAAGGGATGGCTTATCATGTGTGGGGACAGGAGTGCGTTGCCGGTCTCTAGAAGCGGGAGTAGGCAAGACCTCAAATGACGCTAGGTCTTACCCAGGTTCGGGGCTCTCTGTGGAGATAACACCCCTAATCCTGCTCTACGGGGTCACCGCATCACTATGATCAAATAGCATAGCTACAAGGGTGCTCCTTGAGCTATTTCGGCTAGAGGAGGAAGAAGGCAAGCTAGCTCTACTTCTCCCTAGCTATGTGGGTGTGTGTTGGCTAGAATGGTGAACCCTTTGCATGAGCCTGGGGGGTTTATATAGGCCTACCCCGCGGGGGTACAATGGTAATCCGGTTGGTCATAGGACCCGGCCGTCAGTGTCTGTGGGCTCCGTCTTCTCCGCTGACAGTTGGGGCCCACTGCCTGGTGGGCCCCACCGAGTGCCGTGAACTCGGCCGATAGGTAGGGACCACCGCCTACGGGCCACGAGGACTATGCCGCCCTGTAGCCTCGCCTCTAATGACAGTAGTTTGGTCGGGGGCGTATGGCTACAGTACTGCCGCCTGGTGGGCAATCACTATAGCCACACCCCATCACTTCTGATTAATGGCACAGAGACTCCAAGGGGAGGGACGGCCGCTTATTAGGACTCGGCCTCCCCTTGTGGCCGCCTGCTCTGGCCTTGTCACCTTTTGGTGATACACGGCCAGGTGGGGCCCACCATCTGCGGGCCACACTGACCGCCCTTCCTGGGAGCATGGCCCTCTGTGACGTAGGCGATGTCACGGGCCGCGTGGAGACAGTTCC
>NW_021195202.1:0-1419 GCF_002162155.2 Triticum dicoccoides
TGGCTAAAAAATTGCTTCTCATGGTGGTGGATAAGTTGAAGAGGTATGCTCACTTCATTCCTCTTCGACATCTCTTCTCGGCTATGCAAGTGGCAAAGGCAATCACGGCTTACGTCTTCAAACTCCATTGAACTCGAGATGCCATCATCTCGGATCAAGATTGAATCTTCACCAACAAAGTTTGGCAGGAACGCTGCAAGCTGACCCCGTACCAATCTCAATATCTCCTCAGCTCGACACCTGCAAATGGATGGTATGACAGAGCGTGCCAATCAGTGCATGGAGATATATCTACATTATTTTGTGCATAATTGTCGGTTGTGATGGATGGAGTGGTTCTTGTTGGCTGAATTTTGGTACAACACCTCCAACCATTCTACCCTCAAATCCACACCGTCTGAAGTATTGTATGGGCACAAACCTCGGTTCTTTGGCATCAGCAAGACAACAATGTGCGGATGTGGTAGTTATCAAGCTCGTGGCATGGACAAAAGACAGATGTACAATGGTCACCTACTCCGCCAACACTTGAATCGCGCTGGCCAAACTATGAAAGACAAGGCCGACCACAAGCGATCTTGTCCGTATTTGCAATGTGCGGTTGGTGTACTCGAAGCTCCAGCCTTATGCCAAAAACTAGCATTCAATTTCTTTGGTCCCTTTCATGTGCTCCAATGCGTCGGTGAGGTGGCGCACAAACTGGCGCTGTCGGAACATACCAAGATCTACCCTATGATCCATGTGCTGTAATACCATGCCGGCTATCCTCCATGAAGACCTGGTACCTTTGCAAGTTCCAGTTGCGGTGCAACAGCGGCGGCAAGTTCAGCGCAGACATATCCAAGTGGAGCAAGGCCTGGTTCACTAGTCGGATTCCTGGCTACCCGGGCAACCTGGGGAGGACCTCATTCCCTTGCGGGATAGTTTCCCTCGAGCATTGGCTGTTGGGGAACGTTGCAGAAAATTAAAATTTTTCCTACGGTTTCACCAAGATCTATCTATGAGTTCATCTAAGCAACGAGTCAAGGGAGAGAGTTTGCATCTACATACCACTTGTAGATCGCGTGCGGAAGCTTGCAAGGTGATGATGTAGTCGTACTCGACGTGATTCGAATCACCGATGACCAAGTGCTGAACGGACAGCACCTCCGCGTTCAACACACGTACGGGACGGGAGACGTCTCCTCCTTCTTGATCCAGCAAGGGGGAAGGAGAGGTTGAGGAAGACAGCTCCACCGGCAGCACGACGGCGTGGTGATGGTGGAGAGGCAGTACTCCGACAGGGCTTCGCCAAGCACACAACGGAGGAGGAGAGGTGTTGGGGAGGGGAGGGCTGCGCCTTGGAGGGTGGTGCGGCTGCCCTCCCCTCACCCCTCTATTTATAGGGGGAAGGGAGAAGGGGGCCGGCCCCCTAGAACC
>NW_021195203.1:0-1318 GCF_002162155.2 Triticum dicoccoides
TCAGGCAAGAACTCCTTCTTTGACTGGTCCATCTTGAACACCTTCAAGATCATGTCAAGGTATGTGCTCATTTGAAAGTATTATTAAGCATTTTGATCTATCCTTATAGATCTTGATGCTCAATGTTCAAGTAGCTTAATCCAGGCTTTCCATTGAAAAACACTTTCAAAATAACCCTATATGCTTTCCAGAAATTCTACGTCATTTCTGATCAACAATATGTCAACAACATATACTCATCAGAAATTCTATAGTGCTCCCACTCACTTCTTTGGAAATACAAGTTTCTCATAAACTTTGTACAAACCCAAAATCTTTGATCATCATCAAAGCATACATTCCAACTCCGAGATGCTCACTCCAGTCCTTAGAAGGATTGCTGGAGCTTTGCATACTTATTAGCATCTTTCGGGATTGACAAAACCTTCCGGTTGTATCACATACAACCTTTACTCAAGAAAATCGTCGAGGAAACAATGTTTTGACATCCTATCTGCAAGATTTCATAAATAATGCAGTAATCGCTAATATAATTCCAACAGACTCTTAGCATCGCTACGAGTGAGAAAATCTCATCGTAGTCAACTCCTTGAACTTGTCGGAAAACATCTTAACGACAAGTCGAGCTTCCTTAATGGTAATTCTTACCATCATTGTCTGTCTTCCTTTTAAAATCCATTCGTACTCATTTGCCTTACGACCATCGAGCCGTTCTGCCAAAGTCTTCACTTTGTTTTCATACATGGATCCTCTCTCGGATTTTATGGCCTCAAGCCATTTATCGGAATCCGGGCCCACCATCGCTTCTCCATAGCTCGTAGGCTCATTGTTGTCTAGCAACATGACTTCCAAGACAGGATTACGTACCACTCTCAAGTAGTATGCATCCTTGTCATCCTACGAGGTTTGGGAGTGACTTGATCTGAAGTTTCATGATCACTATCATAAGCTTCCACTTCAATTGGTGTAGGTGCCATGGGAACAACTTCCTGTGCCCTGCTACACACTGGTTGAAGTGATGGTTCAATAACCTCATCAAGTCTCCACCATCCTCCCACTCAATTCTTTCGAGAGAAACCTTTCCTCGAGAAAGGACCTGATTCAAGAAACAATCCTTTATTGCTTTTGGATCTGAGACAGGAGGTATACCCAACTGTTTTGGGTGTCCTATGAAGATGCATTTATCCGCTTTGGGTTCTAGCTTATCAGCCTGAAACTTTTTCACATAAGCGTCGTAGCCCCAAACTTTTAAGAAACGACAACTTAGGTTTCTCTAAACCATAATTCATACGGTGTCATCTCAACGGAATTACGTGGT
>NW_021195204.1:0-1958 GCF_002162155.2 Triticum dicoccoides
TTCATATCTGTATATGATTAACACCCATAGTTCACATCGTCATGTGACCAACACCCAAAGGGTTTACTAGAGTCAATAATCTAGTTCACATCGCTACGTGATTAACACCCAAAGAGTACTAAGGTGTGATCATGTTTTGCTCGTGAGAGAAGCTTAGTTAACAGGTCTGTCACATTTAGAGCCGTATGTATTTTGCAAAAATTCTATGTCTTCAATGCTCTGCACGGAGCTACTCTAGCTAATTGCTCCCACTTTTAGTATGTATCCAGATTGAGACTTAGAGTCATCTGGATCGGTGTAAAAGTTTGCACCGATGTAACTCTTTATGACGGGCTCTTTTATCACCTCCATAATCGAGAAATATTTCCTTAGTCCTCACTAAGGATATTCTTGACCAATGTCCAGTGATCTACTCCTAGATCACTATTGTATTCCCTTACCAAATTCAGAACAAGGTATACAATAGGTCTGGTACATAGCATAGCATACTTTATAGAACCTATGACTGAGGCATAGGGAATGACTTTCATTCTCTTTTCTATTTTCTGCCGTGGTCGGGATTTGAGTCTTACTCAATTTCACACCTTTGCAACACAGGCAAGAACTCTTTCTTTGACTGTGAACTACTTCAAAATCTTGACAAGGTATGTACTTATTGAAAAACTTATCAAGCGTCTTGATCTATATCAATAGATTTTGATGCTCAATATGTAAGTAGCTTTACTGAGGTCTTTCTTTCAAAGACCTCCTTTCAAATAGTCCTTTATGCTTTCCAGAAAAATTCTACATCATTTCTGATCAACAATATGTTACTCACATATATTTATCAAAAAGGCGGTAGTGCTCCCACTCACTTTATTGTAAATACAGGCTTCACCGCAAGTCTGTATAAAACTATATGCTTTGATCAACTTATCAAAGCATATATTCCAACTCTGAGATGCTTGCACCAGTCCATAGATGGATCACTGGAGCTTGCACATTTTGTTAGCACCTTTAGGATTGACAAAACCTTCTGGTTGCATCATATACAACTCTTCTTTAGAAAAACCATTAAGGAATGCAGTTTTGACATCCATTTGCCAGATTTCATAAAATGTGGCAACTGCTAACATGATTCGGACAGACTTAAGCATCCCTACAGTTGAGAAAATCTCATTGTAGTCAACACCTTGAACTTGTCGAAAACCTTTTTGCGACAAGTCGAGCTTTGTAGATAGTAACACTACTATCAGCATCTGTCTTCCTCTTGAAGATCCATTTATACAATATGGCTTGCTGATCATCGGGCAACTCCACCAAAGTCCACACTTTGTTCTCATACATGGATCCCATCTCAGATTTGATGGCCTCAAGCCATTTTGCGGAATCTGGGCTCATCATCGCTTCCTCATAGTTCGTAGGTTCATCATGGTCTAGTAACATGACTTCCAGAACAGGATTACCGTACCACTCTGGTGCGGACTGTACTTTGGAAGACCTACGAGGTTTTGTAGTAACTTGATCTAAAGTTTCATGATCATCATCATTAGCTTCCTCACTAATTGGTGTAGGAATCACTGGAACTGATTTCTGTGATAAACTACTTTCCAATTCGGGAGAAGGTACAAAGTACCTTATCAAGCTCTACTTTCCTCCCACTCACTTCTTTCGAGAAAAACTCCTTCTCTAGAAAGGATCCATTCTTAGCAACGAATGTTTTGCCTTCGGATCTGTGATAGAAGGTGTACCCAACAGTTTCCTTTGGGTATTCTATGAAGACACACTTCTCCGATTTGGGTTCGAGCTTATCAGGTTGAAAACCTTTTTCATATAAGCATCGCAACTCCAAACTTTAAGAAACGACAACTTAGGTTTATTGCTAAACCATAGTTCATATGGTGTCGTCTCAACGAATTTAGATGGTGCCATATTTAAAGTGAATGCAGCTATCTCTAATGCATAACCCCAAAACGATA
>NW_021195205.1:0-495 GCF_002162155.2 Triticum dicoccoides
GGGGGTGAGCAGGGGCGGACGGGGGATGCGGGAGCGCGTCCTGGTCGCAGCAAGCACGGAGGCCAGACGCGGTGAGCGCGACCGCGAGGCAGTGCGGGCGCGTGCGTCGTGACGAGGGAGGAAGGCCGAGGCGCACTAGGCCATGGCGGTGCAGCGCGGGGTCGGCGACGGGGCGATGCAGAGCCACGGCAGGGGCACGCCTGTGCGAGGCCAGGCGCGGCGCTGGCAGACGGTTGCGCGCGCCGGCAGAGGCGGCATCGGGCGTGGGACCGTTGTGAGCAGGGGAGGAGGAGGAGAGGTGCTCACTGGGAGGGGCGCATAGGGTCTAGGTAGTGGGGGGTTGAGGAGGAGGGCGGAGACGACGGCGTCGAGGAGGCAGGCCGGTGGGGAAGTCTGGCGAGGCGGCGCGTGCTCCTGGCGGCGGTGGGCGATGGCGTCGGTGGCCTCCTCTCGATCCCGATCCAATCGGGGGAGAGAGGGGAGGGGTGAGATATT
>NW_021195206.1:0-1436 GCF_002162155.2 Triticum dicoccoides
TTCATATCTGTATATGATTAACACCCATAGTTCACATCGTCATGTGACCAACACCCAAAGGGTTTACTAGAGTCAATAATCTAGTTCACATCGCTACGTGATTAACACCCAAAGAGTACTAAGGTGTGATCATGTTTTGCTCGTGAGAGAAGCTTAGTTAACAGGTCTGTCACATTTAGAGCCGTATGTATTTTGCAAAAATTCTATGTCTTCAATGCTCTGCACGGAGCTACTCTAGCTAATTGCTCCCACTTTTAGTATGTATCCAGATTGAGACTTAGAGTCATCTGGATCGGTGTAAAAGTTTGCACCGATGTAACTCTTTATGACGGGCTCTTTTATCACCTCCATAATCGAGAAATATTTCCTTAGTCCTCACTAAGGATATTCTTGACCAATGTCCAGTGATCTACTCCTAGATCACTATTGTATTCCCTTACCAAATTCAGAACAAGGTATACAATAGGTCTGGTACATAGCATAGCATACTTTATAGAACCTATGACTGAGGCATAGGGAATGACTTTCATTCTCTTTTCTATTTTCTGCCGTGGTCGGGATTTGAGTCTTACTCAATTTCACACCTTTGCAACACAGGCAAGAACTCTTTCTTTGACTGTGAACTACTTCAAAATCTTGACAAGGTATGTACTTATTGAAAAACTTATCAAGCGTCTTGATCTATATCAATAGATTTTGATGCTCAATATGTAAGTAGCTTTACTGAGGTCTTTCTTTCAAAGACCTCCTTTCAAATAGTCCTTTATGCTTTCCAGAAAAATTCTACATCATTTCTGATCAACAATATGTTACTCACATATATTTATCAAAAAGGCGGTAGTGCTCCCACTCACTTTATTGTAAATACAGGCTTCACCGCAAGTCTGTATAAAACTATATGCTTTGATCAACTTATCAAAGCATATATTCCAACTCTGAGATGCTTGCACCAGTCCATAGATGGATCACTGGAGCTTGCACATTTTGTTAGCACCTTTAGGATTGACAAAATCTTCTGGTTGCATCATATACAACTCTCCTTTAGAAAAACCATTAAGGAATGCAGTTTTGACATCCATTTGCCAGATTTCATAAAATGTGGCAACTGCTAACATGATTCGGACAGACTTAAGCATCCCTACAGTTGAGAAAATCTCATTGTAGTCAACACCTTGAACTTGTCGAAAACCTTTTTGCGACAAGTCGAGCTTTGTAGATAGTAACACTACTATCAGCATCTGTCTTCCTCTTGAAGATCCATTTATACAATATGGCTTGCTGATCATCGGGCAACTCCACCAAAGTCCACACTTTGTTCTCATACATGGATCCCATCTCAGATTTGATGGCCTCAAGCCATTTTGCGGAATCTGGGCTCATCATCGCTTCCTCATAGTTCGTAGGTTCATCATGGTCTAGTAACATGACTTCCAGAA
>NW_021195207.1:0-1438 GCF_002162155.2 Triticum dicoccoides
TGCCTCCTCCTTCCCTGGTCCCTCCCGCGACGCCACGCAGCCCCGACCCCCTCTCACTTCTCCCTCGCTCTCTGGACCTCCCTCCCCCCCTCGCTCCTCTGTTTCCCCTCCCGCGACCGAACGGAGCCGCCGCCACCGACGAGAGCCACCGTGGCTACCGGCCACCCCACGGCTCACCGACGCCCCAGGAAGCTCCGCCGGTCCTCCCTCTACCTCCTCAACGAGCCACGAGGCCCCGGACGTGCCACAACACCGCCCTCGATGCCTTCTTCAACCTCGGGACCGCCGGCCATCTTCGTCAAATTCACCGGCTCCGGACCGTCCCCGACCTCGCCGAGCGTCCCCTCGTCATCGCCGTGAGTCACTGACCCTCTCCCCTAACTCAGCATGCTCCCCTCCGTGCCGTAGCGCCATTCCCCACGAGCACCGAAGCCACCGTCCGCCATTGCTGCTGCACGCATAGCCTCCGTGCTCCCCTGGCCTCATTGTGCTGCTCTTAGTGCTCCCCATGACTAGCAGGTGCTGCCCAGCCTCTCCATTTGCTCACTGATGCACCGTAGCGACGCGCCCGAGCACCACCGAACACCATCGCCGCCAAAGCTCGTCGCCGGCATGAGTTCCGGCGACCCCACGACCTCCCACTTGGTCCTCTAGATGTGCGAGAGCAAGGGCCATCCCCTGGTGCCCTCAGCGCGCCAAGCTGACGCCTCTAGCGCAAGTCCGGCGTGCCCCGCCGTGTCCTGTGGTCGCCGCCGGCTGGTCTCCGGTGACGCCGACGTGGCGCACTTACTTAGTCGCTAATGACCCTGCTAACAGCCCTATCTCTCACTGACATATGGGCCCCACGCCCTTAACTAACCACGGTTAACCCCTGTTTAGTTTAAGTTAACCACAGTGGCCCCACGCGTCAGTTTTGACCGCGCTAACGTGGCCGTTGACTGGGCCCACATGTCAGCGACACAAACCAGTCTGAGACACTGACGTGTGGACCCCACTGGCCAGGTTTGACCTGGACCAGCCACGTTGACCTGCTGACGTCACTAATACGTCATGCTGACGCAGTATTTGTTTCTGGAATTAAAATAAATCAAAAATGATTTATAAATTTCAGATAATAACCAAAACTTCTAAAATTCATAGAAAATTAACCGTAACTCCAAATTAAATAAATTATATATGAAAAATTATCAGAAAAATTCAAGGAATCCATCTGTACCATTTTCATGCATGTTAGAACAACTTATAGCTGCTGTTTAGCATAAATCAATTAAATGGCATTTAAATAATCACATGTGGAGTTTGAATTTGAACCTAGGGTTCAAACCAACTCCATTTAACTTGCTGCTAGTTGCATTAGCTCAAAACACATTCATTTTGCCATGTCATGATCATGCATCATATTGTGCATTGCATTGATTGTGTTCCCTTCTGTGTTGCC